>NC_044981.1:107813485-107865667 GCF_008728515.1 Papio anubis | reverse complement strand
AAGGAAGGAAGGAAGGAAGGAAGGAAGGAAGGAAGGAAGGAAGGAAGGAAGGAAGGAAGGAAGGAAAGACTAGCAAATGAATGAACTTGGTGTTGAGAAAAACCATATAAAAACGATGCATTTTAAGTGAGGGTTTTGACCCTGATCAGAGCTGTGAGCTGGGACTGCTGCTCCCTTGGAAGCAGTGGCCACATGAAATCCAAACACATAATAAAGATCCAGCCACCAAGAACTCTGGAAGCCCAATTTAGAACCAGCAAAGTTCTTTCACTTTGTTTCTGAAATGGAATGACTGATTTTGAGGACAAGGGACACCCCACTGGCCATTTTTGGGGGTACCAAGCTGAAAGAACAGTAATGTAGAAGAGAGAATAAAAGTTTAGACTCTTACCCGTTTGAAAAAGCTGATCTACACATTGCTGAAGAGCTACCAAATATGTAGTAACGAACCCACAGCTTCAATTTCTTACAAAAGGCAAAAACAGGTGGAATGGAAGGACAGTCGACACTAAAGCACTTTCTTATTCCCAAAGCAAACTCAACTTTCTTGCTAGTAACCAAAGTCCTCTGAGACTTAGGTCACCCTGAAGACATCAGAAGACGTAACCAAGGAACAACCACACTTTGAATTTCATGACATAAGTAGAAGACATATTATTTAAACAAAATTTGGAGCTAGCAAACACATCCATGCCAGGATAATTTAAGAAAGTAAAAATAGAAGGACTACCTTAGCTCAAGGATTCAAGTTAACCAGAAAACAACAGTCAGATGGGCTGCCCTCATTTGAGGTTTCTGAATGGGTAAGTAATGTGTCCCAAATGAAAACTTTAACCCGGAACCTCTGGCTCTCAAGTTGCAGGGCTCCCAAGCCTACGCTGCCCCAACCCCAACAGATTCTGTACAACTTCCGACCACTGTGAAAGGGACGCAGCCTGGCCCCTCCCAGGACCCTGAGCTGCTGAACAAAGTCTAGCCAAGGCGGGAGAAGTGCCCAGAGAAGGGACAGGCGAAAGAATAGAAGTTGGTGTTGTCTGAAAGCATTTTTGGAGGGAGGAGTTTATGCTTATCTAAATCACAAAAAAAGAACCGATATGCAAATCTTAAGTAAACTGAAAAGATCATCAGAATTCAGAATATAATCGCAGCCCTCAATATTCTCCTTTGAGTCCTCCTTCCTCGCTCCTCCATCGAAAAACAATGTATGAGGAGCTCGAAAGATACTACTAAGGGCAGGGAAGAAATACGACACTGACTTACGTGTGTGTGCGTGCATATGTGTGTATAAGCATATACCTATATCTCACAGCAGACATTAAAAATGCAAAATGAGAGATTCTAAAGACAAAAACACAATTGTAGGGATGAATACAAAGCCTACACAACACTCTGGTAAACGTGTACTTTCCAAGGTTGTTTGTTGTAATTCAGTAACCAAACCATTGTATCCAATTTTGTAGCAGACCTTGGACCAAACAAGGGGAGCGGAGGGGAAGAGAGAAGCCACATGTGAAACAGAAGGAATGCATTTTACCCAGGAAGCTGTACTTTTTGCCTCATCTAGTGCAGCCTACTTTTGCCAAAACTGTAAATTTGATTTGGTCTAAAAGCCAAACACCGGCAAAACGATTGTCAGTTCATGCTTACACGGAACGACGGGTAGAATTAACTAGTTCCCCTGCCACACAGCAAGTTTACGTTTACAGCACTGGGGAGAACCAACTCAGCACAGATAAGAGACATACAGTGGCCGTGATGCTGCACCCACTGCTTGAGGGTCAAGTTGGGCAAGTTCTACCGTACGGAGGTGAGCGCATCCATCACTTCTGCTCCATCTGAGCCGTCAGGATTTCCATGGAAAAACCATTCAGCCAACCCTCTCCCAACCCTGCCATCATCATTTCAAAGTGCATGGTCCAAACAGCCAGGTCTTGTATCAAATTAAACCCCTGCAGGAATAGGGGGCGGCTTGATTTAGTGGCTCATGGATCCCTGCAGTGACCCCACGGAGGGTCAGGTTATCATCATCTCCAGTTTATTGGTGAGGAAAGCAAATCTCAGAGACTATCAGGAAAAAGGCAAAGGTAGGAGAATCCGGACCACAACTGGGCAAACGTACATCCCTGTGGGTTCTGAGGTGGTCAATGAAGAAATAAGTGGAGGGGAAGACAATTAAGTATGTTAATGTGCAGACCTTCTATTACTGAGTACTCACTATGTTTTTGGCACCATGCAATGCATTGTGGAAATGGCATAATTTACAGTTGCTGTTCAAGTAGCTGAAGATTAAACAATCGTAAACCAAGCAAGAAGAAGCTCTACGCCAGCTATACAGGCCAGGAGAAACAGTATGGCCTGTGGAGCCAGACGGCCTGGATTCAGCTCTACCACTTCCCAGCTGTGTGACCTTGTGCAAGTTACTTAACCTCTCTGTGCCTCACTTCCCTTATCTACAAAATGGAGAGGAGAGCAGTCCCCACACCTCATGGGATTAACTGGATGATTAAACGTATTAAAATGTGTAAATGAGTTAATATTCTTAAAGCACTTATAAAAATTGCCAGGTATACAGTAAGCGCTATTATTTAAAAAATGAAAGAAACTGGGGCTCAGCTTGTAAGTAACTGGCCTAAAGTCGCACAACCAATAATAGGCAGAGTCACGATTTAAAGTCATTTCCCAGAACTGTAAAAGGAGAGCATGAACCCAGCATGGGCTTGGGAGATTTGGAGCTTTGATGGCAGGAATCTGACATTATCCTCAACCGATGCCTTTTACTTCCTGAAGTGGCAGGAGTTGGAGCAGGAGGGGGTGCTCCAATACAAGGAGGCTGGAAAAGGGCCGAAACAGTTGGGGACAGCCGCCTGGGACAATGGAGCAGGTTTGCCAGGCAGCATTAAAGTCTTTCTAAAATGTTTTAATAGCAGCTTTATTGAGGCATAATGCATATACCATACAATTCACCTATTTAAAGTAACAATTCAGTGGATTTTAGAATATCCACAGAGCTGTGCAACCCTAACCACAATCAATTTTAGAATTTTTAACACCCCCCACCAAAGAAAATTCTGTACTCATTAGAAATCCCTCCCCCCGAAATTATACAATAAAGTTGTATAATTTCCCCCCACCCTCTCAGTATTCTCTTGGGTGAACCTGACACTCAGCCCTGAACAACTACTCATCTATTTTCTGTCTCTATGGATCTGCCTGGATGTTTCACATAATGGATTCTGCACATTTCACATAAACAGAATCATATAGTATGTGGTTTTGCGTAATTGGCTTCTTTCACTTAGTATCATGTTTTTGAGGTTCCTTAAAGCCTTCTTAACACACAACTTCAATGCCCTTCCCTTGCTCCAAGCCCCACTGGCTTCCCACTGCACTTGGGATCAAATCTACAGCCAAAAAAGTCCAGTGTGATCTTCCTGGACGCATCTCCGGCCACATTCTCCCCTAACCACTATGCTGGATGCTGGCCAAGCACCTCGGGCTCCTGTCCCGAGGCCTTTCCCTGTGAGGTTCCATCTACCTCGAATGTGCTCACCTCCTATGGCTCAGTGTCAGCTCCCTTCACATCCGCAGGGAGGCTTCAGATGACCACCGTATATGAAGGAACCCAGCACTCCATTATTCGCTGTGCCCTCCACAAGCCTTTCCAAACCTGTGACTATTTCTGTGTTTGTTATGCTGCCGCGAGCCCCCTGCCTCCTGCCACAGAGGGCCAGGACCATGCATGGCCACATTATTTACCATTTCGCCACCTGCATTGCCTAGCACAAAGGAAGCACTTCGGGATTGGTTGAATGAAAGAGAAAAAAATGAAGGAAAGGTTCAGCTGAGGTTGAAGACAGCAGTTTGGAAACGTGTAAATCAATAAAGTTGTATAATTTCCCCCCACCCTGTCAGTATTCTTTCGGATGAACCTGTCTGACCCTCACCTTCTCACCTTTCTTTTCATACACACATCACCAAATATTTATGCAACCCCCTGGCACATGGGCTGGGGGTATTCACCGTGGGAAGTGAGAAAGAGAAGATCCCAATCCTACAGCCTGCAGTACAGCAGGGGAAGGACGAATCCTTCAAGTTCTTCAATACAAAATTCCCACAAGTTTGCTATGCTCATGGCTTCATGGGATATCAGCCCTGGTTACCAGAATGACTTAACTGAAGCTTTCTCTTGTTCTCCAGAAAACCCAGGTTTTACTACACTCCAGGGGCCAAGACAACATTCCCCAGATCCTATGCTGCGTGACATGAATCTCTAGGGCCCTTTCATCTTACAGAGTCACCTTTTTGCTGTGCTGGAGGAAGAGTATCTAGGCCCGTAGCTCTGGCTCTCCTGAGCTAAGTGACCTCAGTCGAATCACTTGGCCTCTTCACCACTGTGTAAAATGCAGGGGCTGGGAAGGTGACCCTGTCGTTCCCACTGGTCCTGCGTTGCTATGATTCTGTATGTCTTAAAGTGCTATCTTTTTTCCCATCTTCAAACTAATCAGGCACCACCTTCATGACAAACCCCCGAGAGCAGAAAGTTCTCTAATAGCAAAGCCAGCTCCCATCAACAGGGCAGGAATTGGCACTATTTGTGTACAGTTAACTGACATGTGCAAAAGTCGTGTTTCCGAGGTTAATATATTATAAGATCATACAAGGCCAGAATTAGATTAGAAGTGTAAAGCACTGTTACACTTCTTGATTTTGTTTCATGCTTAAGAAAACAGAGTTGTGTGCATCATGCATCTGATACACAGAAAACCAGATCCTGGATTGGCTCAGCTGGGACTGAACGTTAGGGTGGAGGGTAAAAGCCTCCCTGTGATCACTGCACGTTGTCACAGCAGGGACAGCAGTGCCCCCTCTGCTGTCCTTCCCACAGACGGCAAGAGCAGGCAATGCCACTGAAGTTCTTAAAAGAAAAAAAATTCTACTCTCGGAAACATTCACACTAACATACAATATACATCATGGATTTAAGAAGCACACTAAAGAAAGTCAAAGGCCTGGGCTGGGTGTGGTGACTCACGCCTGTAATCCCAGCACTTTGGGAGGCTGAGGTGGGTGGATCATGAGGTCAGGAGACCATCCTGACTAACATGGTGAAACCCCGTCTCTACTAAAATACAAAAAATTAGCCATGCGTGGTGGTGCACACCTGTAATCCCAGTTACTCGGGAGGCTGAGGCAGGAGAATCACTTGAACCCAGGAGGCGAAGGTTGCAGTGAGCCGAGATCACACCGCTGCACTCCAGCCTGGTGACAGAGCAAGACTCTTTGTCTCAAAAAAAAAAAAAAAGAAAAGAAAAAAGAAAAAAAGAAAGTCAAAGGCCTTAGTGAGCCATAAAGCCCAGGCTACCAGTTGCACTCTCAAGAGTGACGTCATGGCACGGGAGGGAGAGGGCAGGGGAAAACTTCAAAGTGGTCTGTGGGCCAGGCGCTGTGGTTCACGCCTGTAATCCCAGCACTTTGGGAAGCCAAGGTGTGCAGATCAAGAGGTCAGGAGTTTGAGACCAACCTGGTCAACATGGTGAAACCCCGTCTCTACTAAAGATACAAAAAATTAGCCGGGATGGTGGCAGGTGCCTGTAATGGTGGCAGGCGCCTGTAATCACAGCTACTCAGGAGGCTGAGGCAGGAGAATCGCTTGAACCTGGGAGGCGGAGGTTGCAGTGAGCCAAGATTGTGCCACTGCACTCCAGCCTGGGAGACCGGGTGAGACTCCGTCTCAAAAAAAAAAAAAAAAAAAAAAAAAAAAAAAGTGGTCTGTATTTGGTGAATAAATACAAGAGTTTCCATCTTCAGATCTGCAAAATTGACAGCTTAAATAAAATTCTAAAGTCTTTAATGCAAAAGACAATAGGGTCGATCTATGTTACCAAATATTATGGTTAAGAAGAACTCAAATTTCCTCTAATATTCAAAAGGATCAACAAAAATTTGGGAAAATGAACATATAAAATTACATGTCTAGTTACAGAAAACAGGTACTGCTTTCTGTATGGCAGGTACTCTAACACTTAATATATATATAACCCCTTAAGTCTCGTAGCATCCCCTCATATGTGTACTATAACTGTCTCACCTGGAGCTGAGGAACTGAGGCACCCAGAAGGAGGTGACTTGCTCACAGCCTCACAGAGCCCAGCTCACACCAGGGGACTCACATCCTCACTGCCAGATGCTACCCCCATCCTCCAACACAGAAACGTTCACAGATGTCTCTTTAGCTGATCTCTGGAAAGTACAGTTTTATATAACAGGAAATTATACACATCATTTAAGCTAACTTAGCTTACTGTCTGTGACTGCCATCAGAAATTTTCATGGCCATGTAAATATAAATGGCTCTCCCACCTGGATGGGTCGGACGAGAAAATACTTTTAACTTAAAGACATTATCAAAAGCCAGTATGTGATGAGTTGGGTAGCCCAAGTTTCTAAATAACACTCAACAATACAGCTGAGAGGGATTCTGTAGATTTTTTCCAGGAAATCTGGATGGAATTCTTTTCTAGCTCTTTCGTATTTGAATGTATCTCTAGAAACTGGCCCCCCAGGCCAGTAGGGACCTAAGCGGCCATATGCAATCGACTGCCTCCAAAGGATGAAACACTTGTGGAATTCACAAACTCTCTACCTATATGTTCCAATTTATTTTGAAAAAACTTTAGAAAAGGGCAAGTTACCGCTTTCTGGGACCAAATAAAAATATGGTACTTTAGGCTGTGTACTTCAAGTTTTCTGGGCGCCATTCACATTTCAGAAATAGACAAAAGCAGAGAGAGAGAAACAGTACTAGAGAAAGAGAATGTCAAGTAGTTGTCACCACAGGTCACCATGTACCTGTATATCCTAAGGGCTCCAGAAACAAAATATCTGACTAGTGGCTCGTAAGTAGAGAAAGGCCAGTTCCCTTGGCTCACGTACTGACTTGTGTTTCACCACACAAACAAAAACAAAGGAAGTGCCTGCCCCACAGAAACACGCACATGCATGAGCAGCAATACCGGCAAAATTTTGGAAATATTGTAAAACCTGAGGGTTCATACTCCCAGAGTCCAGGACCCAGCCTTGGCCCTTACGGAAACAGCTAGGTGATCCCTTACAGAAAACATGTTGGGGATGGGGGGATGGGGGGAACGGAAGGATGAGTTAAAAAGACCTCTTGAGCTATTGTCCTCCAATTGCTTTTTCAGTGTTTGTTTTGTTTTTGAGACAGGGTCTAGCTCTGTCACTCAGGCTAGAGTGCAGTGGGGCAATCATGGCTCACTGCAGCCTCCACCTCCCAGGCTCAAACGATCCTTCTGCCTCAACCTCCCAAGTAGCTGGGACTACAGGTACACACCATCATACCCAGATAATTTTTTTTGCATTTTTCTGTAGAGACAGGGATTCGATATGTTGCCCAGGCTGGCTCAAACTCCTGGGCTCAAGTGATCCGCCCACCTCAGCCTCCCATAGTGCTGAGATTACAGGAGTGAGCCCAGCCTACGTATATTTTTTTATGGAAGAGAAGAAAATATGGGAGTGCCACTCCAAGGGAAAGAGCTAAGCAAAGAGAAAACAAACAGGACAGGCAGGCACGAGGCAGCAAAGAGGAAGGTCAAACTTTGGGGAAGATGAAAAGCAGATTAGAAGGCCACTCTGTTTCCAGTTAGAGCCCTCAAATGGCTTCCACAGCCATTCCCAAGAGCAGTCTTTAAGTGAAACAACAGTTACTGAGACCTTTCCCATGGAACCACCCACCGCATCCTCCCCAGATACCCGCCGGGAGTCAGGGATACTTAAATCACCTCCATCCCTCATGACCCGTTTCATGTTTTGGAGAGGCACAGCGCTGCCAATTATATAAAAGCTTTCTGCTTGGCAGTCCTAAAAGAATTACATTTTCCCCAAAACAAAGAATTCATTCCATCTGAACCAACTTGTATTTATTTAGCCAGGACATATGCATCTACTAGATGCTACAACTATGTAACACTCCCCCGTGTAGGGCTTACAGATGCCTTCAGGGGTTCTCATGATACACACTGTCAACAGGTGGTCCTGAAGAGCATCAACAACTGGAGATGCCATCTTCTCCTTACGATCGTCACAGCTGTTTAGTGACTTAAGCAAGAAGCAGAGGTCATATTCCTAAGAGGTAACTCCTTGAAGTGATTTTGCACAAGGCTTATGCCTTGATGGGAAAATCACACATTAGAATGACAGTCTTCTATTGAAAAAGAAGTATTTCATTTCAAGTTTGTTTTCATATGTTACTTATATACATATACCATATAAGTATGTAAAGTATGTGGTTAGGCCCATTATAAATATATATGCATGCATATATATATATATATATATATATTTGATTGTTTTGAGATGGAATCTCGCTCGTGTTGCCCAGGCTTGAGTGCAATGGCGCGATCTCGGCTCCCTGCAACCTCCGCCTCCCAGGTTCAAGCAAGTATCCTGCCTCAGCCTCCTAAGTAGCTGGGATTACAGGCGCCTGCCACCACGCCTGGCTAATTTTTGCACTCTTAGTAGAGATGAGGTTTCGCCATGTTGGCCAGGCTGGTCTCAAACTCCTGACCTCAGGTGATCCACCCACCTTGGCCTCCCAAAGTGCTGGGATTACAGGTGTGAGCCACCACACCCGTTTTTTGTTTTGTTTTGTTTTGTTTTGAGACAGGGTCTCATCCTGTCACCCAGGCTGGAGTGCAGTGGCTCGATCTTGGCCCACTGCAGGCTCTGCCTCCCAGGTTCAAGTGACTCTCCTGCCTCAGCATCCCGAGTCACCAGGATTCAGGCACGAACCACCACACACAACTAATTTTTGTATTTTTAGTAGAAACGAGGTTTCATCATGTTGGCCAGGCTGGTCTCAAACTCTTGGCCTCAAGGATCCACCCTCCTTGACCTCCCAAAGTGCTGGGATTATAGGCGTGAGCCACTGCACCTGGCCCATATATATTTTACACACACACACACACATACCATGACCATCTAACCTAAAAAAGTCCACCTGTGTATCACAGTCCCTTCTATCATACCGCCTTTTAAATCTTTTTCTTCTGAAGACAACACTTTTTGAAATTACCAACTCTATTAGGATAATGGCTTCCTGTCTGTCACCTCCTCTAAAACGTCTGCACCGTAGAATTAGGGATCTCCTCTTTCTTATTACCTGCAGTATTATCTCCAGCTCCTAGAACAGATTCTTGCTGATAGGAGGCACTTAGTAAGTAACTACTGGATGAATGAAGAACGAATGCCTCACCACACACCAAAGCAAAAGGAAGGCATTATGGAAAAACTCAAATAGAGCGGACACAGAGTCATACAACTTGGGCTTAAGAGCGAGCTTGACTTCTTAATTTCCTATATATGTAGAGAAGTTGCTTAATCCCTAGACTTCAGTTTCCTCAGCTTTAAACTAAGATAGGGTGGGCATGGTGGCTCATGCCTGTAATCCCAGCACTTTGGGAGGCTAAAGTGGGAGGATCGCTTGAGCCCAGGACTTAGAGGCTGCAGTGAGCTAAGAGTGAGCTAAGGCTGCAGTTGGCACTCCAGCCTGGCCAATAGAGCAAGGCCTCATCTCTAAATAAATCTCTAAAGAAAGAAAGAAAGAAAGAAAATACGAAGTACTGTGTTTGACAGTTCTTTGCAAATTAAAGAGTACTTTATTATTGCTGTAAATGACATCTTGAGTCAATATTGATAGTGGCATCAAAGAAAAAGTTCACTAGCATAAATCCTTAAATAAGCGAGTTAATCTGGCAAGAGTGAACTTTCTCATCGTCAACACCATTTTGCAACTGATTGGCTACCTCTCAAGTGTGTGACAGTTTGTTTACAAATAACAGTAGAAAGAAAGTATAAAGACCAGGGTTCAGCTCCCTACTCTACCACCCAACTTTAAGCCCTCCTCCCTCAGCACCATCACATATGAATAATAAATATACGAATAATCCAGAGATCTCAGAGTGCTACTGTGATGATAAAAACCTAATATTACGCTTTGTCCAGCCCGTTGGAGCTTGCTAATGTCAGCCTACAATAGGATTCTGGCACCAAAGGCTACACGGGCACCACTGGGAAAAGCACCATCCTATTAAACAATGGGACAATGCCACCAGTCCCATTCCACTGGCAACGCTAGACAATACCTCCACAAAAAGACTTCTATCACCAGTCATGTGTTCTTTTGCTACCAGATCTTTCTTATTAAGATGTAATTCACAAACCATAAAATTTGCTCTGGTAAAGTGTACGATTCAGTGGGTTTTAGTATTTTCACAAGGTTATGCAACAATCACCACTATCTACAGCTGACCCTTGAAATAACTTGGGGTTAGGCGTGCCTACCCCCTCATAGTAAAAAATCCATGTGTAACATTTGACTTTCCCAAAACTTAACTACTAATAGCCTACTGTTGACCAGAAGTTTTACGGATAACATAAAGTCTATTAACACACAGATTTATATCTACATATATTTTATGCATTCATGACATACCTATCTTTTTCTTAATTTTTTTGGTATTTTGAGACTATAGAGTTTTTTCAGATTGTTGCAAATCTCCAAAAAAATTTCCAATATATTTACTGAAAAAAAAATCTACTTATAAGTGGACCTGTGAAGTTCAAACCTATGTTGTTCAAGGGTCAATTGTAATTTGATAACATTTCCATCACCCCAAAAGAAACACCCTACTCATGAGACATCATTCTTTATTTCCTATTCTCCCAACCCCTGTAATCAAGAAACTACTTTCTTTTTCTTTTTCTTTTTTTCTTTTTTTTTTTTGATACAGGGTCTCACTCCTTTGCCCAGGCTGGATGGAGTACAGTGGTTCGATCTCAGCTTACCGCAGCCTCCGCCTCCCAGGTTCGAGCAATCCTCCTGCCTTCAGCCTCCCAAGTAGCTGGGACTACAGATGCATGCCACCATGCCCAGCTAATTTTTGTATTTGTAGAGAGAGGGTTTCACCATGTTGCCCAGGCTGGTCTCAAACTCCTAAGTTCAGGAAATCCACCTGCCTTGGTCTCCCAAAGTGCTGAGAACGAATCTACTTTCTATCTCTATGATTTGCCTGTTCTGAACATTTCATATAAATCATTTCATACAATATGCAACCTTTTATCTTTGTCTTATTTCATATATCATCAGATGATCAAGGTTTATCTATGTTGCAGCCTGCACCAGTACCTCAGTCCTCTTCGTGGCTGACTAATATTCTACTGTATAGATATGCCACATTTTTATCCATTCATCAGTTGATAGACACTTGGGTTTGTTCCCACTTTTCGGCTATTACAAATAAGGTTGCTATGAACACTCATGTATAGGTTTTTAGGTGAATGTACGTTCCCAGTTCTCCTGGGGTTATATCTAGGAGTGGAACTGTTGAGTCACGTGGTAACTCTTTAAGATTTTGAGGAACTGCCAAATTGTTCCCCAGTGGAGCTGCACCATGTTACATTACTGCCAGCAATTTATGAAGGTTCCAATTTCTTCACATCTTCACCAACACTAGTTATCATCCATCGTTTTTAGTATAGCCATAATAGTGGGTAAGAAGTAGTATATTATTGTGTTATCAGATTTTAACAACCCAATTTTTAGTAGGTCCTCAGAAACAGAAACTAAATACCAGACAGTGGAAGAAAAAAAATCCACATTACGCCAAGGCAGTATTCCCAAACTTCAGTCATTCAAGTACTACCCTCATGATTTTACCAAATCTGAGTGTCATGTCTACTATTATTTACTTATTTAACAAATCAATTCATTTTTAATTTCATTTTTTAAGAATCTTTAAGTCAATGCTATAAATATGTGTCACATGCCATAAATAGAAATATCATGAATACACACTTTGGGAGGCTGAGGCAGGCAGATTACTTGCGGTCAAGAGTTCAAGACCAGACTGGCCAACATGGTGAAACCCCATCTCTACTAAAAATATAAAAAGTAGCCAGGCATGGTGGCATGGACACCTGCAATCCCAGCTACTTGGGAGTCTGAGGGAGAAGAATTGCTTAAATCCAGGAGGCGGAGGTTGCAGTGAGCCAAGATCGCATCATTGCACTCCAGCCAGGGCAACAAAGTAAGACTCCCTCTCAATAAACAAATAAATAACATGAATATAAATATGAAAGCAAAGGCAAGTTAGCTAGATGGAACCGTCTCCCGGGGCCTGCTTCTTCATGTTCAAAGAAAAATTTGCAAATAAAAGGTGCTGGAAAAATGACAGCTACAGAGAGAATCTTCCCTTGACCTCCTCAGACAGACTGGACAGCAAGGTGCTGGCACCATCAGTGACAGAGTAGTTCCCTGTCATGTTTGTGTCTCTTACAATGTAACCTCTTACTATCCCAGGTGCATCACTTTGAGAGACCCTGCTATAACGCTTCAGGAAATACCGGTCCTGAAAGAGAAGGCCAGTTCCATAGTGGTCATCATACTGGGGGTTTTGATGGACAGTTCTCTACATAGCCCATTACACTTGGCTGAGGGTGTCACTACTTCATGGTAACAAACCTTGTTCAGCAAATTTCCAATAAGTCTGCCCATTCTCTAGCTGCAAGCACCTGGCTTTTCAAGTTTCAACAAAAACAACTTTCAGGGCAAATATACGTAATACAAATTAAAATAAAGAGCACCTGCCCTGGGCAGGCAAGCCCAGGCAGTGCTATCCATAATGTGACAAAGTGCCTGGATGGGCTTTACTGACAGAACTGGCCCCAAGTATAATTAAAAAAAAAAACACAATGCACCGGTTGTGCTTAAATACAATTCAGCCTCCCTCACCCAGCCCAACACACGTACTATTTATAGTGAGATAAAAGCAGCCAGTGACAGCATATTTGGGTGCCTCCAGATTTTAAGAATAATTATCATCTGTCATCATCCAAGCTTAATAAAATACTAAATAGTATATTACATTAAAAGAAAAGGAGTGATGATTAAATCTGAAGGTATTCCACTGTCTCTGTACCTGGGTACTCCTCCTGGGCCCTCAGATCTCTGCTCACACGTCCTTTTCACTGGGAATACTTCCCTGGCCCTCAACTCTAAATCCCCCTTATTTCATATCTCAGGATACCTTTCATTTCCCTTCCTAGCACATCTCGCTATGTAGTTTACTCTATGGATGGCTGGTGTCTGTCTCCCAACAACAAAGCCCCATGTAAACAAAAACCAGGACTGTTTTGGTCTCCATCATGCCGCCAACAGCTACAACAGTTCTTGGGACAGAGGAGATAATTCAAGAATTATTTGCTGAATGGATGAGTTCAGAGGATGTCAAAATTGTATGACTGTTGTAAGGTCTGGCCATGCTTAGAACTACCACTAAGAGTATATCTCAAAAAGGCAAACAAACAAACAAACAAAAAACAAAGCAAAACAACAACAACAACAAAAAAAAACCATACAGGGCAGGACTCTACAACTTTCTAGAGTTCCTGCGAACTGACTACAACCCAGGCTATCCCATAAGATAGGAACCTCCCTTTCTTCTAGACTAAGTGAGGTATTGAGTCTATCAATGAGCTTTTATGGAGGGCCCGTTTGTCAGTGGAGGGAAGTTGGTGATGAGGGAAGGAAGAAGACAAACAAACTAAAATGAACTCAGTGCTTACCATGATACACATATTCCTCCTTCAGTCCCCAAAGAACCCTTCGTGATCACCATGATACATCTTGGGCTTGTAAAATGTAGTAACTTGCTCAAAGTCACACAGCTAATCTATGGTCAAACAGGAACAAGTATCAATTCGTTATAAGCCGAAGACGTTACACAAGTGCCAGAGGGCACATACACCTTGAAAGGGGCCAGAAAGAATGGACAAAGTTAGATGATAGAACCAATGGGGTGGGGGGCGGGATGTTATTGTGACTTTACCATTTTCTATGCGTTAAGCATAGGACTAAAGCATTGACTCACAAAATTTTATGTATTCATCATATGAGCTCCAGGAGGTGGGCACAATGATTTATCGCCATTTTTTTAGGGTGAAACTGTAGCTTAAGAGAGAGACCTGGACAAGGTAATTGATGGCTGGAAAGTGGCTGAAATCTGAAGCCCAAGCTGTCTGAGTTCACATTCAGAGCACTGACCCCTGCCTCCACCTCCTGCCACAATGCTGGGGGAGAGTGACATAAACGAGGCACAGAACAGGGAATGAGGGCGTTCCGTAGTGCATGCATTTAGGGAGTGTCTACTCTACATCCAGATGGCACAGGGTAACGAGTAGAGGTGAACGACAGAGCCCTGCTCTTCTAGAGCGTCTAGAAGACAGTGAAGTCAGAGTGGATCTGAAGTATAGGGTCTGGAGTCGGGTTGCCTGGATTCAAACACTGACTAGCTGTGCAACTTAGACAATCACGTAATTTTCCCAGGCCTCAGTTCCCTCCACCTTTTTTTTTTTTTTTTTTTTGAGACAGAGTCTCAGTCTGTTGCCCACACTGCCAGACTGGAGTGCAGTGGCATGATCTCGGCTCACTGCAACCTCCAACTTCCAGATTCAAGCGATTCTTCTGCTTCAGCCTCCCGAGTAGCTGGGATTACAGGCACACGCCACCGCATCCAGCTAATTTTTGTATTATTTTTAGTAGAGACGGGGTTTCACCATATTGGCCAGGATGGTCTCGATCTCCTGACCTCGTGATCTGCCCGCCTTGGCCTCCCAAAGTGCTGGGATTACAGGTGTGAGCCACTGGGAATGGCAATAGCCATCATACCTACCTCATGAGGTTATTAAAAAAAAAAAAATGGGCTAGCTGGGCGCGGTGGCTCACGCCTGCAATCCCAGCACTTCGAGAGGCCGAGGCGAGCGGATCATGAGGTCAGGAGATGGAGACCATCCTGGCTAACACGGTGAAACCCTGTCTCTACTAAAAATACAAAAAATTAGCCAGGTATGGTGGCGGGTGCCCGTAGTCCCAGCTACTCAGGAGCCTGAGGCAGGGGAATCGCTTGAGCCCAGGAGGCAGAGGTTGCAGTGAGTCGAGATCGTGCCACTACACTCCAGCCTAGGTGACAAAGCAAGACTCCATCTCAAAAAATAAAAGGGGGGCCAATATAAAGTCCTTAAAGCATACCCGGCGCACATCAATATTAGCTATTATTGTTCTTGGAACTAATAGAAAACAAGGTTAGATGGGAAAAATATGGCCAAAGCAAAGGACCGTGGAAGGATTGAGTTCAGCAGGGTCTGAAGAATGTGCAAGATGGACGGGGGCTTGCTAAAGTCAGAGATGCCCTCGGGAAAGCAGTGGGGCCATCCAGATGTGGAGTGATGTGCACCCAGCACAGCTACAGACTATAGTGTCACAGGAGAAAGAAATGGACAGGATGAGATGATGGACTGCAACATCACGTGAGAGGCAAAAACTAGCCAAAGAGGGTGCCAAGGGTTTGGACCAGGTTCAAACTCTATACCAGACAGAAAACGTGGCACAAAAGAGAGAGGAGACGTGTGGGAAGAAGATGCGGTCATGCCTTTCCTCCTGTGCTTGCTGACTTGACAGTGGCTGTGAGTGAGTCAGAAAGTGGGCAGAGACTGTGGGTCTCAGGAGGCTCCAGACCAGGGCCCTGTGGAAGGGCTGGCCCAAGGAAACTACCATTTACTGAACATATACTATGTTTACATTGTTCATGGTTAAATCTAAGTCTTGTTTTTTCCTTCTGAAGAGTCTACAAGATCACTCCTGATCGCCCTTGTACACATGAGGATGTTGATGGAGAGGGACTGGGGACATTGCTGAGGATGACACAGCTAAAAAGTGGTAGAACTGGTCTTGAGGTCCAGGCCTATCCGATTCCAGAACCCATTGTCTTCCCACTGCCAGGCTCAGCCAGGGAAGCCAGGAGGTAGAACAAGCTCTGCTGAGAAGCCAGCGCCTCAGAGTTACAACACACACCCGGCCCTTCTCCACCTTGCCCCTCTTGGCCACCATCTCTCCCCTTGGCCGCCCTTCCCTCCCCTTCTCCAACCCAGCACTGTGCTCATTAGACAGGACCCAGCATTAATCCACCCTCATCCATGAAGTTTTCACGCCCCCTCCCCAGGGGAAATGGTCACCTTCTCCATCTGCTGCAGCCCTTGCTGTCCTCCCCACCCACCTGGCATGTGTAGACAAGCTTCAACTCAGGTGTGGTGTTCTGGCCACCTTATGCCACCCGCTGACAGACGGGGCTGATTCTGCTATTGTGCACTTCCCGGGGCCTCTTGCTCCCTCTCAGTTCCATCAAGTCCCCTTGAAAGCTGCACTCTCAGTCAAATGCCAGCCTTCTGGGGAGAGGAGGACTCCCCAGCCCTAGGCCTTCCTGGGGCTGAGCTACCCTGATGCACCTCTGACAAATTCCAAGTACTGTGGCTAGCTCTGCTCCACTACATCCTCCTCCAAACTAGAATTTAAGTTTCTAGAAAGAAGTCACTTCCCTGTGCTGTTTGTAGTGCCTTACACGTGGCAGACGATCAATAAATAACCACCATTGTCAAAGCTGATGAAAAAAACCTTTAGTACAGTAACACCTCACCTCACACACGTTGGAACCAAAAGGCAAGCCAGGGGGCCCTCTAGGCAAACAGTGTAAGAAGGCTTGGGGGTGTTGTTTTTACCCTGCAAACCCAGCAGTGATGCCAGTTAAAGTAATAATATAATTTTTTTTTCAGATATGGATGGTTCAGTGTTAGAAAGACTTGAAAAACAAAATGAGGCCTCTTTCTTTGAAATGTTAAAGATGTGATAAAACCTATGCGGTAAAGTACACTGGCTTGACTTAAGGCCTTCTGAGACAGACCTTCACCCAAGGCCCGTTTGTTCTCATTTTAGAAAGCAGAAAAGTTCTTTTGTTTCCCAGCCTTCAAGAGAGACAAGCTGAGTAAATCCACAAGAGTAGCCAGTGTGTATGCTGCTTGGAGCACTGGTTACCTAAAAGCCAAGGACAGTAACCGAGAAAACAGGGCATGCTGGGGTCACTCGGCAAAATAGTCATACAAGTATCGGTAGGCCCTATCATTATAGTAACCACACACTTCACTGATTCTGAATAATTCATTCTTTCATAAGCAAGGAATCATTAACTTATGTTGAATGCACTCTGTAAGCCCCCAAAAATAAAAATTTATTTTAGAAAGATTTCCATCCAAAACTACAGGGAAAAATTAAATATACCCAGGTCTTAAAAATATCCAGGTTTAAAGACCTTAAACCAGGTCTTAAGGATCAGTTATCAGGAAAATTCCTATATATGAAACAGTTCATTCCCTCATGGGTCCAGCAAACAGGATGAGACCTCATACCATGTCTCTCAGAAGAACTGCAGAATGCCTACTTTCTTATCTTTTTTTAACTTTGCAAATAGCCCAACTATGAAGTGCACATGGCTGTGGGGTCAGGCTGTCCTGAAGCCAATTTAAGAACCTAATAAAACCTATTTTTACATAAAGAACCAACTTTATTTCAAAGCATTTAAAAAAAAGACAATTCCTTCAGATTTTTCAATCACTGAACTATCAAAAATGATTGTAACATTATAACATCATGACTTTTCTTGGAATCCCTGGGCAGCTATCAGCTTTGCAGAGTGAAAAAAAAAAAATTCTGAGCTTCTTTATAATTTTTATTTTTATTATTTATTTATTTATTTATTTTTGAGATGGAGTCGCCCAGGCTGGAGTGCAGTAGCACAATCTCGGCTCACTGCAACCTCTGCCTCCCGTGTTCAAGCAATTCTCCTGTCTCAGCCTCCTGAGTAGCTAGGACTACAGGCGCACACCACCAAGCCCAACTTTTTTTTTTTTTTTTTTTTTTTCTGTATTTTTAGTAGAGACAGGGTTTCACCATATTGGTCAGGCTGGTCTCGAACTCCTGACCTCAGGTGATCCACCTGCCTCAGCCTCCCAAAGTGCTGGGATTACAGAAGTGAGCCATGGCACCCAGCTGCTTCTCTGTAATTTTTAGTAGTTTCAGAATGTCACTGATGGAATAACATTGATACTAGCTATTGGTAATTAACTAGGCCAGCGAAGCTTGGGCCCACCCAAGGTAGCCTGAAGAGCGTGACCACTAACGAACTCCCTTCCCCTCAATGTGCATGGAGGTGCTCCCTAAATACTTGTCTTCAGCTTTCCTGCCATCCACACTGCTCTTCAAACACCCAAATGCACTCAGGTGACTCCCCTGATTTAGACCTTCAGTGATCCTCCCATCATTCACTACGAAGATGAGTCCAAATCCCCTAACATCACTCACCGCCAGGCACCAGGGGAGCCGTCACAGAAGAACGTCCCTGCTCTGCTGGGGCTTTCGTCCTTACGACGAAGACAGGCAGCGAACACCAAACCCAGAACAGAGCAGGCAGTAAGTGCTAGGAAGAAGGCTAAGGCAGGCACAGGGGCTAGAGAATGGCACTCATCCAAGAAGGCCTCTCAAGAAAGGTGAGTATAGCCTGAAAGAAATGACATGACCACATGACAAGCAAAGGCCTCCCAAAGCTGGCCCGAGGCCTGCTGGCCAAGCTCCTACTCTGCCCGTCCTCCTCTTGCAACCTGCACTCCAGCCTCAGAAGCTGGGATTCCTTCTCCCAACGCACCTCACTGCTTCACACTCCATGCGTTTGCATTTGCTCTTCTTCTGCCTACAACATCACCCACACACCTATCTGGTCTGGCCAACTCCTCCTGATTCTCCAAGGCTCCCCAGAAGCTTCTCCTCCTTTTTGAGGCCTTCTCTGGACACCAACCACATACCAGCTTCCTCACCAGCAAGATCCATCACTTCTCCCTTCTGCCCCTCTGGCCTGCACCGTGTTTATTCACGTGTCTGACGCCTGAGCAAAGTGAAGCTCCTAAAGGTCCCGGAGCTGTGACACTCATCTCCATAGCTGCAGCTTCTGGTCCTTCAAGACAGCCGCCCCCGAGGGCCTCCGTTAATAAAGGAATAAAACGCACATCCTCCTTTTACAATGCCATCTTTGAAAAGGTCTGCCCATGGAGAAAGCACAAACAAATGCCTTTTTATTTGAAACTCCCTTTGTAAAAATCGCTCTCCTTTTTCCCTGAAACCTGCATGTTGTAAAAGTCTTTTGGGTTCTTCCCCCTATAAAACTATCTTGACACCTAGCCATGTATCACGGCGCATGAAGCAGCTATAAACATTGCAGTTGGAAAAACATTATGCTGTGAAAGAAGAAACTCTATCTGCCAAGACACCGAAAGGCTTGCTACAGATATCATGAGAATGTCATGCTGGACACAATGAAAGCAGCTTGGACACTCCTTTATAGCCTGTGATCATTTTCACAAACATTTCCTAAATCCTATATAGTAAAACTTTCTTTCCAAGGAGGACAAATTGTTTAAAAAGGGGGAGGAACATACTCTTTTCTGGTTTTGTTTTTAAAAACACAGCCTACACCTCCCCATCCTTAAGACACCCAAAGAGAAAGTCAGTTGGAGGAAAAAGGGAAAAAAGGCAGTGGCCAGGACGCAAGACATACAGCTCCCAATAAAGGAGATGAATTCAGAGAGAAAAAAAATTCTTCTTTCAGTGCAGATTCCACTATTGTTACTTTAGTTTCCATTCTGTTTTCAATGTGGGGCAAATAAGAGTTGTAGAAGTGAGAGCCTCCCATGTGGGTGGAAGGGAGCTGGATTCAGAATCAGGTTCTAACTGCAGAAACACCAGCCAGATCTCAGACAGACCAGCCCAAGCCATGCTGACAGCTGGCCCTCCTCAAGCCTAAACTAGAGCTCCAAAACTGAAGACCCCCTAAAAATAACAAAGAAAGAGAATTCAGCTGCTCCGTCCGAACTCGAGCACAAAAGGAAGAGGGGGGAGAAATCGTTTCCATATTTCACATAAACTTAGATCTCACTGCGACAGTTAGGAATGCATGAGTCAACCAAGGACTGACAATAATTACTGCACACATCAAGCCCCCCGCCACAATTCAAGACGAGAATGTGCAACACCGAACGAAAACTATGGACGTCTCTATCGGGAAATGTTTGTGCTTACATATTTCAAAATGGCTTCGTAAAAAAAATAGTGTCCTTTTACGTGAGCTTTTAACTTTTTCGTTGTTGTTCTTCCAGAGAAAGCACCTGGAAGAGACTTTAAAATGTAAAACTTGTCCCAAAGTCATGTGAGATTTTACTCTTGCAACTTACTATAACTGTACATGAGTGTTTTCTCCCAGCCCCCAGATTCCCTCACACGGTGGTTAAGATTCGTTCTGCCCTTGAACAGACTGGGGGTTTAACTGTACTGCAGTGGTTATTGTGAGGGAGGAAAAGAGGCAAATAAATCACAGAACGGCTGTAATTCTAGAAGAATAATTTTGGGGGAAGTAAACTTTCTCGTTGTTGGCTGTCAGGAACGGAAAGTTATCTATGGTGTACAGTGTTGAGAATCAGGCACCAGATGTCTGGTGCTGGGGTCGTCTCATTTCATGAAAAGGAATGTTTTGTTTAAAAATGTCTAAACAACAAGTACCATTTCCCGAGCCTTTCTGTATTCCACAACATGAGCTGGGCACTCTCTCCTGGTGTTTCGTTCAGGCTCATAACAACCATGTGATATATTATCATGCCTATTCTACAGATGTGAAAGCAAGCTCCGAAGGGCTAAATGCTCAAGGTCGTACTATCACTGAGTGCTAGAGTGGGGATTCAACACGGGTTATTTCACTCTGCCCCAGTCTGGCTCTGCTTTCTCCCTACAGCAGGTGGGGCACCTGTTTTGGCGTGTGACTTCCCCAGGCAGGTAACGCCTGTGAGCGCAGCAGAGTCTCATGAACAGGACGGAGACAGGGAAACAAAGCTGTCTCCCTGGCTCATTCTCCACGCGATTAAATTAGTCAATGCTTACTACATGGATGAACGCAGAATTTAAATCTAGTGTCTGAAAAGCCTTTATTAACCATCGTGTGAGCATGTCCCTGGTTGCCCACTGTCAAAGTGGCACTACTGAACTATAAACATCAATTTTACATCCAACAGAAGATATACCATGTTCCTGACCTCCTTATGATCCCATAAAGCCCAGTTTCTTTGAAACCCAGATTAAAACAGTTCACTGAGCATGTGCCACCATGTCTCGCAATTACGATTTCTTTTAAAGCCAGGCGTGATCCCATATCTTTCAGAAATTTATTTAATAGCAGTCTTATGCTTATTTGATAGCAGTCAGTTCTAATTTATTTGATAGCAGTCTTATGCTTATTTTTTATTTATTTATGCTTATTTGATATTTATTTTATTTGATAGCAGTCTTATGCTTATTTGATATTTATTTTGCTTATGTATTTATTTCCTTATTTATCTATGCTTGTTTGATATTTATTTTATTTGATAGCAGTCTTATGCTTATTTGATATTTATTTATTTTGCTTACGTATTTATTTGTTTATTTATTTATGCTTGTTTGATATTTATTTTATTTATAGCAGTCTTATGCTTATTTGATAGCAGTCAGTTCTAATACAGTTTCTAAGTCACTGAGCATGAAATCATGTCCATCTCTCCTCAAGAAGTTCCCTCTTTTAGGTAGCAACTGGCAGTGTGAAATATCAGAGACCTGATGCCTTCAAGAGTAGATGAGGAAAATAGGGACATGCTGCCCTGTCTCCCTGAGAATGACATCATCTTTTTATGCTGTATGATTCTATGCATGTCTGTGTTTTGTTATTTTTAAAGGAGACCTGATGACCAGGTTCTGGTCACCTTCAGAGCACTGAAGAAAATGACTGACAGGTGGCTGTCACATTGTCAGGCCAAGAAGGCGGCTTCCTCTTTTTCTAAATAACATGAGCCAAGGTAATAATGACAGCATTCCAAGAGCATCTTCTACTCCCAGAACAACTGCCACTGCACTTCAGGGAGTAACTGAAACACCAAGTCCCGTCAGTGGGTTCGCTGGGGTGGCCAGCTCTAATGCACAGTACAGTTCTACCAATCTGTCATCAAGTACTTTCCAATGATGTCATCAGCCCATGAATGTAACAGAACAATGATCTGCCCCATGACCCCTTCCAAAAGATTCCCCCTTATTAATTCTGTGTCCTCCTTCTCGGCACTAAAATCCAAAGAAGTTACCTTGCCATTTGGGTCAACCTTACCAACTTCTCTCAAATAGGCTTTGTCAAATTATGAAACAAGCTTTGGAGAAAGATACAAGTCCCACATTCTCCCTGTGCCTAAGAGATCTCACAGACTGTTTATCAGGCCACCTCCCACTTTAATATAATCCTGGCCTTAAAAAGAAGACTAAATGTTTGTTTTAAGCAGAACTGGTGCCACAGTAATAAACTTTCAGGGCAGGAGATCAGTTCTCCCTTGTTAGACTGACCGAAGATATTTTGCCAGGTGCAAGCCAGCCTGCCACAAACCATCCTAAATCCACCGTCCAGTCCCAATGTGGGTGGGCCATGACACCCTTCTGTTCCTAAGAGGCACTTAGATTTTTAGATTAATTTTTAGATGAATAAAGTTAATTAAGTTTGATTGCATAAGCACTACTTCTAAAAATTTGAGGTTTATCTAAATATAGTGATTCAGATAAATCATTAAGACAGTATTAAATGTAAAAAGAAACAGATTCCAACTGCACAGAAATCCATTTATAAAAAGACAATGATTATGTGTAAATAAGAATAAACATGTACGAAAATGTCTAGGAAGGGTTCCAGAAGGTGCTGACCTCCAACTATGGGAAAGGAGAAGGATATAGCAGAAAGGGGACTATCTTTTCCAACCCATCTCGAGTTCTGTTGTTTAAATTTTTTTTTACAAGAAGCATTTCTGTATTATTTGACAAATAAAAATAAAATCTACAGGCAACGGAAAGACAATGGGGGGAAGGATGAATATATGAAAGTAAATCACATTCCATAGCTCCTGAATGTTTAATCAGAGACTATTTTCCACTAATATTCCTGTGATGACCACATTGCTCCATGAGGATGCATTTCTGCCTGCCACGTGAGAAGCAGCTGTTTCCTATCATTCATTATCTGTTTCCTCCAAGGCCATGAAAACTGAAAGGCAGTTCTGTCTGGTTCCAGAAGCTGAACATGCAAAGCTGCATCCACACCTTTACCCCAATGGCATCTTGGACGAAGGACAGGAAGTCTCCAAACAGAGCCTCCTGTCTTTCTGTTTCTGAGTCTAACCAAAGCGTTCTCCCTAACCCTTCCTCCTGATCACTCCTAGGCCACTGAGCCTCTAGGTATCCAATAATCCACACTAGTCACGGCCTGTTCATCGTCACATCAGCCATCATATGCAGACATTTAGCGTTCTTCAACCTATAAGAAAACAGAAGATCACTGATGCGTTCTCGGCAGCCTCTTTCCATTCTGAATCAGGCTGGAGAAGAGGAACGGTGGGAGTACACCTAGTGATTTCTGCAACTTGCCAGTGATTCTGCAACTCGCCACGCACGACCAACTTCACTGCCCAGCACTACCAATGGGCAGAATCCTCCTAGTTTTCTAAATCACTTCACCTAGCTGTCCCCTACCCTCACCCCTCATCTGGCTGGCATTTATCCTCTAAAACCATCCTCAAGCAACTGTCTTTTAAAAAAAAGAAAGAAAAAAAAAGCTTTACTGCTTTTCGTGGAGCATGGCCAACTCCTAGGCAGGACAGAGTCAGCCTTATTATTTTTTATTTTTAAAATACTTTACTGCTCCTTGTGGAACAAACAACTCTCTCTCTCTCTCTCTCTGTCATTCATTTGTGCTCCTCTGAACAGCTCCTAGAGCTGTAAGTACATCTGAATGCATCAGATCATATTGTGTAATAAATAGTGCTGGCATTTCTCCTGCTAGACGGAATGTCCTCACCAGTGGATCCTCGAAACCCAACACTGAGTCTAGTCTAGTCCATCACACAGAAGGTTCATAAGGCTTCTTGACTGGGAGTGTATTACAGAACAGGAAAAATGCTAGGATGTGCCACATTATTGCTGGTGGATGGGACCTACAAAGCCATAGGTTTTATGGGATTTGGGGAAAGGGGGCCAATTAGGGCAAGGTGGGAAAATAGTATAATCACAAACCTTCTGAACTGGGGGTCTAGAGAATTTGGTTCTGGTCTAGGTCCTGCCACTTAAATCTCTGGGCCACAATGTCATTTACAACAAAATAATTTATTCACACAAAAGAAGATGTACTTGGACTGAATGATTGAAGGTCATTATCAACCCTCAAAATTAGAGTTAATGATGGAAGAAAAAACATGGAATCCATAGTGCTGAAACCACAGTCCTAGGAAAAATGCGTGCTCTTGTTATATAACCAACCGAAGTCAAGAAACATCTCAATATGCCTAATACACAGGCTGTCGTCTGGTTCATCGATGTGAACAGGATTTGTATCTGAGCACTGCCTCATACCCAGTATTTGTTCACTATAAGGATACTCCTGGCCAGGCGCGGTAGCTCACACCTGTAATCCCAGCATTTTGGGAAGCTGAGGCAGGTGGATCACGAGGTCAGGAGTTCCAGACCAGCCTGATCAACATGGTGAAACCCCATCTCTACTAAATACAAAAATTAGTGGGGCGTGGTGGTGTGTGCCTGTAATCTCAGCTACTTAGGAGGCTGAGGCAGGAGAATTGCTACCACCCGGGAGGTGGAGGTTGCAGTGAACCGAGATCGCACCATTGCACTCCAGCCTGGGCAACAGAGTAAGACTCCATCTTAAAAAAAAAAAAAAAAAAAAAAAGGTACTCCTTGTCTCCATCATCTCAAACCTAAATATGATTATCCCCTCCCTCCTCCCCGAAAGAAAATGAATAAATACTTGAAAATAAAAATCAAATGTTGCCATCTGGATGGAGGCAAAGCTTCTTTGAAAGTTTAACTAGCACAGGAACACTGACAGCCCACGCTGGATCTTTAAGGCTTGAAAGCTTGAATAGCCACACAGGTCTGGTAGCTGCTACTGACCTCCCTGTCTCAGGCCTTTGGAGAGGTGGTTTTTAGCTTGATTCATCATCACTGCTTTCTCAGACAGCAAGCCTGCCAATTCCACTGAAGGCAGAGTTGCCAATTAGCTTGGATTTTAACTTCTCTATATGCGAATTTTTGGTGAATTTTTTCAACTTTTAAGTTCAATGTACAAGTTTGAAAACTGACAGCATCTAAAATATGCTGTACATGAATCCATCAATTACGAATCATCTCCCTACACAGAGTTCCAAACCTACAATGTTTGAGAGGAGGAGGATTGGTCTAGGTATCTTACAAATATCTTTTGAAAAATGCTACTCAACACACAAAAATTAGACAAATATTAACTTGGAAACTGATCCAAAAGAAATTATATGTGTTTCTAAAGGGGCTTCTTTGGCGCATACAGATTTTTCCAGTTTTAAAAGAACTTTTCTACATTAATCACTTACTAAAGCTCTGTTCCGGAAACAGGCACACACTGAATAAAATATAGAAACGGTTTTTTCCCCTGGCTCAAAGATGCCTTACAAAAAGTCTCCTTCATCTATAAAAAGGCAAATCAGGTCAACTTTCAAGTTTTTTATTTAACACCCTGCATTTCCCAAAATGCATCAGGTATGATGAGTCCTGCTCACCATAAGCCCAAATCTCCGCTTAACACTAACAGCGTGATTCACGTTGCTCCAGGTTACTATCTGCAAGGCGCCTGTTTGACACAGTGGGTGTCATTATTTCTCGTCGCACAGGCAATCTAAAAGTCCCTTGAGAAGTGTGAGACCTTCTGTGATTTGGAAACGGAGGAAGCAACTCTGGTGACTAAGGAACAGGGGTAATCACCCTTCTGATGGTTGCTTCTGTAAGATCTGCTCCTGTAAGTTACTCCCACAGCGCTGATAGGAGCAGATCTTTCGAAATAACCTCTTGGCTCCCAAGAAGAACTGGGCTGGTTTCCTTAATTGGGCTTGGCATGACGGGACACCTTTCATCTGGGGTTGTTTTGCCAGGACAATAACTCAGTGGCATACACACTACATCGTGGACACACCCATGTATTACTGTCACACCCACCAGTTATCAAAAGCAGCAGTAAAGCAGGAAATGTAGTAAGTGTTGGGCATTAACTGTGATAAAACAATAGATATGGACTTCAAGGGCGTGCCTTTGTGGATGCCTCCCCTCTGCCACGTAATGCCTACTCTACATGTCAATATCACCAGCCCTCAGGTCTCTTTATGCTAGTGGAAGAACTGAGGAAAGACATTTAAGAACTCATTTACCATCACCCCTCCACAGCACAACATTTAAAAAGGTATCACTGTCCTCTCTTTTCTCTCTCTCTTTTTTTAGACGGAGTCTCACTCCATCTCCCAGGCTGGAGTACAGTGGTGAGATCTTGGCTCACGGCAGCCTCCGCCTCCTGGGTTCCAGTGATTTCTCCTGCCTCGGCCTCCTGGGTAGCTGGGATTACAGGCACGGGCCACCATGCCCAGCTAATTTTTATTTTATTTTATTTTATTTCATTCTATTTTATTTTATTTTATTTTATTTTATTTTATTTTATTTTTTGAGATGGAGTCTTGCACTGTCACCTAGGCTGGAATGCAATGGCACGATCTTGGTTCACCGCAATCTCCCCCTCCCAGGTTCCAGCGATTCTCCTGCCTCAGCCTCCCGAGTAGCTGAGATTACAGGTGCCTACCACCACACCCAGCTAATCTTTTGTATTTTTAGTAGAGACAGGGTTTCACTATGTTGGCCAGACTGGTCTCGAACTCCTGACCTCAGGTGATCTGCTTGCCCCAGCCTCCCAAAGTGCTAGGATTACAGACGTGAGCCACTATACCTGGCCATCTTTTAAAAATATTTTCTAATGAAAATTTTTTACTTTTTTAAGTTAAAATAGAGACAGGGATCCCACTTTGTTGCTCAGGTTGGTCTCGAACTCATGGGCTCAAACAGTCCTCCTGCCTCAGCCTCCCAAAGTGTTGGGATTACAGGCGTGAGCCACTGTGCCCAGCCTTCTCTTTTTTTGTGGGGGCGGGGGGCCATTTCAAACAATTCTCCTGCCTCAGCCTCCTGAGTAGCTGGGACTACAGGCGCGTGCCACCACACCCAGCTAATTTTTGTATTTTTAGTTTCAACACCATTTCATATTAACACACTGCACAAAGGATGTGGGATCCAGTTTTCTCTTTACCATTCCTCTCACCGATGGGCAATTTACTATTTACAATTTATCCTTGTTTGATTTGAGATTGAAACTACCCTGTTGGAAGACGTGAATTTTTTTTCCAGGATATGCCTGAGTTCTAAGCAACGAAAGTAGCACCCAGTGCTTTATTAAGCACTTCAAATATGGCTGATATTATGATAAATGCTTCACTCACATTATCTCATTTAGCCCTGAAAACAAACCCTGAAAGTTGAGTAACAGCATGATTCCAAGTTTAAAGATGAGCTAGTTGACTAAACAACGTACATAAATTGGCCAACATCAGGCAACCATGAGAGGCAGTAAAGGATCCAAACTTGGGCAGCTCCTGAAGAGCCCTGGTTCTCCAGTACTGTGTCACCTGCAGCAGCCACAATGTTTCAGAATGAGGAGCGGCCCACCCACAAACACACGGATTTATCCAGCCCCAACAGAGACAGGAAGAGACTATGAATGAATGGATACGTGAATACATTTTCTCTCCAGGCAAAATCCCTAAAAGTAAAACAATTATTCTCTATTGCAGGCAATTAACTACAGGCATGGGCTCCCACCTTCACCCAAAGCAGAGGCGCTGAAGCCAGGTTTTTATAGGCTGATTCCAACTTTGTTGGACAAAGAGACTTTAGGGGTTTACCTTCTTCCCTATCAAATATTTACCAAAGACATTTATTAGGAGGGCCTTAATTTGAATAAACAGATGCCATCCTTGACCATCTCAAGGACAAAGTTAACACTACTATCTTTTGGCTTTGAGATGAAAATAATCATTTTTAAAAGAGAAAAAGAATGCTAACTACATGAAACAAAAAACAAACCAAACAACTCTAATCTAAACATCTTATCAACAGTATGTCACTTTCACTACAACTTTAGATCTGTAAAGCGCAAACAAAACCAGCAATAACAACGATAAGATCTAAACTATGCAATCTGTTTTCATAAGAAAAGTAAGGTAGTCTTAAAATGTTTTTAGAATGTTATAGTTACATAATTACCACCAAAGACGATAATTACCAGCCTTAACCCACAAAATTGGTGTGAGATCTTTTGAGGACAATTAAGTCATTATAACAGATTGATTCCACATCACTTACCACTCCCAGGAAATCTACCACAGCTCCATTTAACAAGGCAGATTCTTCTTAGATTTCTTCCTGAATTCCTAAGGTTGCTTATGGACATTTGTACTTTTTTATTTCTTTGTTATTAGTTACTCTTAGGAAATATTCCTTTTCTCCTTAATTCATTAGACCATGATTTTAGGAGATGGGATTTCTACAGCACGACTGGAACATTACCTATCAAGTTAAAAGTTCATTTTAAAATATGAAAATAGGAAAAAGATACTAATACACATGCTATCTTAAGGAAATATTTTTTCAATATTCATTCGAGGGATGGATCTTTTTAAAAGATGAAAGAGGAGAAACAAGAACACCCTCAGGATGTGAAAACAAGGCCACTGATACCAAAAAAAAGTTACAAAACAGAATTTCAAATTGCTAAAATATACAGATGAGGATGCTAAATTCAAAGTTAAAATAACAGCTATCCATGTCCTCCAAGAGATCATATATTCAGAAATCATGACTGGGGTCGGGGGTGACAGGAGCAGAAAAATTGGGACTGTTTTTTAAAAAGGTAACTATTAAAAACTTAAAATGTACCTTGTGAAATTACTTTCAAATCACATTCCACTGAATTCTAACTTTGGACTGTTGAAAATGGAAGCTTTCCCAGAACTGAGTGTGCGTTTAACCCCGGGAATGATGCGACAACCCCGACCACGTGAACAATCTGGAAAACGACACAAAGGGGAGGGCGAGCGGCCGCACCCTTCAGAGGTGGGGTCTTGTGGGTTTGGGGTTTTTCATCATTCTGCCTAATCAATTCCCATTCATTTCAAGTATAACCTGTGTGTTCTTACAGGGTTCAGGAACTCAGAAATAAATACCCACATGGCTGCTTCTGGATCTGGTACAACAAATATATGATTCCCCTGGGCTTGTGTCTGAGATGCTCACTCAGTATTTTCAAGATTTCGGTGTAAAATCACCCTATTGCTGCTGGGCACAATGACTCACGCCTGTAATTCCAGCACTTTGGGAGGCCAAGGTGGGCAGATCACTTGAGGTCAGGAGTTCAAGACTAGTCTGGGTAACATGATGAAATCCCATCTTGACTAAAAATACAAAAATTAGCCTGGCGTGGTGGCGCACGCCTGTAGTTCCAGCTACTTGGGAGGCTGAGGCACAAGAATCGCTTGAACATGGGAGGTGGAAGTTGCAGTAAGCCGAGATGCCACCACCGCACTCCCCCTGGGTGACCGAGCGAGCGAGAGTCCATCTCAAAAAAAAAAAAGAAATAGTCACTCTATTGTATATTAGCATATGTGTATAAATACTAATAAATACTAGGTATAGTGAAATGGGAGGGAGGTGGGCAGGGTTGTGTTGGAAATACTGGACTATGTTGTTTATCTTAAGTGTACCCTTCTTTGGGGGCATGGGATGGGGGAATCCTAACCCTTAGATGATTGATATTTCTGACCACTTCCAGAGAAAAAAATACCAACCAAGGCTATGCTTTGGCTTCTTCCACTAGAGTGAAGTCTCTGAACATATAAAGATTAAATTACCTCCTGAGCTAGAAACAGTTACTAACCGTTCATCAGCAATGGGCAGCAGATCACAGGTGGTAACACAGAAAACACCCACAGCCCAAGGTGTGACCTCCAGGGAACACTTCCCTCCAAACTTCCCGGCTCCTCCGCCCTCCCCGCCCCAGTCTCCCTCCTCTCCATTCATCATGACTCCCCTTTCCTCTCCCACTCCCTGTCAGCTCAAACTCCCATCTCTTTTTTTCAGCTTAGGTCAATGTGTTAGTAGTTCCTTCTTTCTTTAATGAAGAGTTTTTAATGTTTTCTTATGCTTAAAGTCAGCTCAGTTTTACATTTCACAGATCAAAGGAAATAAATACCCAGTCAGTCAAGTTCCTTTTTGCACAGAGCCTTTAAGTGACTTTTCCTTCGGAGATCCAGGAGCTTCCCCTACAGTAGGGTGACTGGGCCACTCCAGGTCTAAAACTCATTTAGTGCTACATCCCATTAAAGAGAGGACAGTGCCTGCCTGATAGAATTCTGAATCAAATAATGAGCCCTAAAAAATAAATACACATATATGCATATTTATATGTATATATCTAAGTATATGCTTACATGCATATATATCATTGTATTTATGTATTATGCACGTATTATGATATATACATATATGTATGTGTGTATTGTGTGTGTATATATGTGTACAATGTATTTACTATGTATAATGTATCTATTATATGTGTACACACACAATACATACATAATAATACACAGTTCCTCTACAAAGGAAGGCCACGAAAAGATCTTCATTCCTTCCTTGCATCCCACCTGCTTGGAGGCTTACAGAGGGGCTTGGTGATCTAACACACGACTCCCGACTCTCCAGCCTCATCTAGTTCCACTCACCTCACAACATATCCAGCACATCGGCTTCTTTCAGTGGCTGACAAATGTCAAAATGCCATGCAGTTTCTTGCCTCCCAGTTTTCTGCCAAGAACATTCTCCTGCCCTAGACCTAGCTGCCTCCTGCTCATCCCACAGGTCTCTATTTATTTTATTTTTATCTTTTTTGAGACGGAGTTTCGCTCTGTTGCCCAGGCTGGAGCACAGTGGCATGATCTTGGCTCACTGCAACCTCCGCCTCCCAGGTTCAAGCAATTCTCCTGCCTCAGCCTCCCGAGTAGCTGGGATTACAAGCGCCTGCCACCATGCCTGGCTAATTTTGTATTTTTAGTAGAGGTGAGGTTTCTCCATGTTGGTTAGGCTGGTCTTGAACTCCTGACCTCAGGTGATCCGCCCACCTTGGCCTCCCAAAGTGTTGGGATTACAGGCATGAGCCACCGCACCCGGCCCAGGTCTCAATTTAAATGTCCCTTCCTCCAGGAAGCCTTCTCTTGCAGCGCCCATTCATATATGCGTGAGATTCTCCTCCTCTGCACTTCTATGATGCCCTGTAGCCTAAATGCCTGTTGATTTGTCTGTATGCCACTTAACTGAAGGCGCCAAACAAAGAGGGCCCCTGTCTTATTCACTGCACCTGGAAAAGAACTTGACAAACGGTAGGTACTCAATAAACAGTTGGTAAATTCTATTTCAAGTTGACTGGTTTCTCTCCAGTCCCACCAGTTTTCCTGCTAACAAATGCCTTCCACCTAGAGTCCGTACCAAACATGACATATGTATGATTTCATGGTATTCTGAATGTTTCAGATAAATCTTGAAAGGTATAAAGGTAAATCATTAGTAACAAGGAATTCTTCCAAGGTTTTGGATCTGTCCATAACAAATCTTTTCTACTTACATGGGTAAGGTATAGACTAACATCAAACTCAGAGAGAGAGCTATTTACTCATTTCCTGCTCTTCATTTCCAAAATGATGTGAAAAAAAAAAATGAAGAGATAATTTCTGCTGAATAACTCTTCTCTGTAGAAGCCACCAGTACATAGTCATTCACTAAATGAATGGCATTGTTAGTATTAAAATAAGGGATTGTATAATCTACAGTGTCCTGTTACCCAGTTCAGGGAGGGCATAACAGGTCCCCATTTATCAGATATCTAGTTACCAAACAGTTGATTACAGATTTTAAAGGAATTAAAAGGCATTTAGCACAAATGTCATCCTGAGAATACAAAGAGCTATATGCATTCAGGGAGGTGTTTCACGAGCAGATGGTTTCTTAGGACATTAATTCCTCTCCTCCTGTTTGTTCTTGAATTTACTCATCAGCTGTGTGTCCCTGTCCCACCAACCCACCAAAACCACCCTGTCAAGTTCACCAACCTGCACACAGCTAACTAGATCCAATAGTCAATTCTCAGTCATCCTCCCACTGACCTCACAGCAGTATTTGCCCCAGTTGATCACTACCTCCTTCTGGGAACACCTCCTTCGCTTGCCTCTGGCCATCACCCTCTCCTAGTTCTCTTCCTACTTAACTGGCAGCAACTTCACTGCAATCCTTGCTGGTTGCTCAGCTCCCACATTTCTAAAGGCTGCGATGCCCTAGATTCCTTTCCTTGTCTCCCTACTCTCACTCACTTGGTGAGGTCATCCAGTCTGAAAGATTTAATACCATCTGCACCCCAATGGCCAGCAAATTTGTCTCCAGTATCAACCTTTCTGGTTAATCCCAACACATATATCCCACCGTCTCCCTCACTTGGTGGGTGAATGGGCATTGCAAAATTAAAAGCCAGATCTTCCCAGCACTTTGCGAGGCTGAGGCAGGCAGATCACTTGAGCTCAGGAGTTTGGGACCAGCATGCCAACATGGTGAAACCCCATCTCTACTAAAAATACAAAAATTAGCCTAGCGTGATGGTGCATGCCTGTAATCCCAGCTACTAGGGTAGCTGAGGCAGGAGAATCTCCTGAACCCAGGAGACGGAGACTGCAGTGATCAGGGATTGTGCCACTGCACTCCAGCCTGGGTGACAGAGTGGGACTGTCCCAAAACAAACAAACAAACAACAACAAAAAAACGACAACATATCTTTCCTTAACCTGCTTCTCCCACCTCTCAGGAGATGGCAACTCGATCCTTCCAATTCCTCAAACACTTCAAGGGTATCCTCTTACACTAAATTCAATCTCCCAGTAAATCCTACTGGCCTTTCAGAATACCCGGAACCTGGCCACCTCTCAATCTCTTTCATGTGACTATTGCCATGGCATCTGAACTGGTTCCCTGATCCCACCCTTGCACAGCCACCGTTATCATTTTTAAATGTAAATCTGATAACACTTCTTGGCTCAAAGTCCCCCAATAGCTCCCCAAACACTGACTGTAAGCCAAAGTACTGATCAGGTCTCTAGGGCTCCACACTCTCGGCTTCCCCCTGGTCACGATGCCTCAGGAACACTGGCTGTCTCAGGACACACGCACTCGCTGTTCCCTTTGTCAAGAACATTCTTCCCCCATTAGCCACATTGCTCTGTGAAATCTTTCCCTCGTCACCCTAGTTAAAACTACATCCCCACTCCTCCAAATCCACCTGTGGCCCTTCCCAATGGCATCTATCACATCCACGTGCTATGAATTTTACAATCATCCTTCTACCCTACCAGAATATCAGCTCCGAGAAGATAGGAACTGCTGTCTCTTTCATTCATTGCCACATCCTTAGCTCTCAGACAGTGCATGGCACACAGCAGGCACTCAATAGATGTGTTTAATGAATGCACAGTGAATAGCAACCTTCTCCAGCCTTAGTGGAAGTGCCAATTAACTGAGCACTTTAGTTAACAGGCAATGAGTGAGGGGAGTTGGAGTTGGCCTGTATTCACCCATTCTCACATGGTTATAAAAAACTACCTGAGACTGGGTAATTTATAGAGAAAAGTTTAGTTGACTCATAGTTCTGCACGCTGTACAGGAGGCATGGCTGGGAGGCCTCAGAAACTGACAATCATGTCAGAAGGCGAAGAGGAGGCAGGCAGACATGGCAGCAATGGGGAGACAGCACCAAGGGGAAAGTGTTACACTCTGTCAATCAGATCTCGTGAGAACTCACTCACTATCATGAGAACAGCTGGGGGATATGTGCCCCCATGATCCAATCACCTCCCACCAGGTCCCTCCTCCAACACTAAGGATCACAGCTCGAGATGAGATTGGAGTGGGGACACAGAGCCAAACCATATCACAGCCCCTAATGTGTTCCAGTGACACTGAACTCCACTGAAAGCTTCACTTTCAGAGCTAGCTAGGATTAATAAGAAATCATTTCATAGTATCAGGTAAATTAGTATATCAGTCCGTTCTCACACAGCTATGACAACATACTTGAGACTGGGTAATTTATAAAGGAAAGAGGTTTAATTGATTTGCAGTTCCACATGGCTGGGGAGGCCTCAAGAAACTTACAATCATGGCGGAAGGGGAAGCAAACACGTCCTTCTTCACATTATGTCAGGAAGGAGAAGAATAAGAGGCAAGTGAAGCGGGAAGCCCCTTATAAAACCATCAGATCTCATGAGAACTCACTATCACGAGAATAGCATGGGGGAAACCGCCCCCATGATTCAATAACCTCCCGCTAGGTCCCTCCCATGACACGTGGGGATTATGGCAGCTACAATTCAAGATGAGATTTGGTTGGGGACACAGCCAAACCCTATCAATGGGGTTTGTTTTAATTTTAAAATCAGACAAGAGAAATTAGCAAGTTTTAATAGAACTGTCAAGGAAACAGAACATGGGGGAAGAGAAATATAAGAAAAATAATTTATAAGAAAAATAATCTATCATTTTATAGCTAATCCGATTAAGTAAAGGATTTATTAACCTAACCTGAGAGAAGGCATAGAAGAAATCACCTCTACTTCTAAGGGCTTATCGGGCCAATGATGAATAAGAAAACAGGCCACCCTTCCACCCTCTTCCTTCAGCACCAAACCTTGAAGAGCCCTACACACCCCTGATCCTCCCGTCAGTATTCCATTCACCCTCTTGCCTTGGCAATCCTAAGGAGGCACAAATCCCAGGGAAGTGGCTCACCCACCCAAACAGCAACTGCAGCCAGTTATGTTAGCCATAACTGCTTATCTCACCAAGCACTGGACGAGACTTCAGGGATTATGCCAAGATGCATTTTGCATTGATCAGCACTGATTTTAGATCTCCATTGACATGCTATCCTGTAGGTCTCTAATCCTCTGATTTTATTTTGTAGTCTATGACTTAGGATGCACTGTACAGAAATAATTCTGGGTGTCATATTCATGTATATTGCATCATTTCACACTCAAGCTTGAGGACTTGAATTTCAACTAACACTGCCCTATTCTAACACATTTCATGTGCCAGGCTGCATGATACTTGCACCTCATTAAAACATGACACAATTAGAATGCTGTAGTAAGAGAGGGCACTGCATTTTCTTAAACGTTTGAATCATGGAAGTATCCTTGTTGCTATCAAGGAAGATGTATCATCTACAAACTAGAACAGCTTTTGAGATTGGTATCTGTAAATTGTCCTCACTCTTAAACCCACATAGCAGTTCCTTCCCAGAACTCAACCCTTTTTTTTTTTTTTTAAGAGATAGCTTTTGGGCTTTTCTGTCGCCCAAGCTGTAGTACAGTGATATGATCATAGCTCACTGTATCCTCGAACTCCTAGGCTCAAACAATCCTCCTGCCTCTACCTCTCAAGTAGCTGGGACTATAGGTGTGCACAACCACACCCACTCATCTTTCAATTTTTTTTTTTTTTTTTTTTTGTAGAGACAGAGTCTCACTATGTTGTCCAGGCTGGTTTTAAACTCCTGACCTCAAGCTATCCTCCTGCCTCAGCCTCTCAAAGTGCTGGGATTACAGGCCTGAGCCACTGTGCCCAGCCTCAACGCATTTCTAATGATATATGGCCACACTAAGTCACTGAGGTACAAAACCTTGAGTTACAGTTCTCCCTCTCACCACTCCCACGTGCATTCAGACCCTGCCAGGGCACACAGAGGACTCCTATGCGGCGCCTCTCTCTGCATCCTTTCCCACCTTTGGGTTCCGAGGCCTCTGCTTGAGTTCACGCCCTTTCAACTCTCACCAGGAGACAGGTCCAACAGCCACCTCCTCAACCCTCCCCATTGCCACGGCTCCGTCATCAAGACACCACCTTTCAAAGCTCTGTATTATATCCCTATTATCTAGTGAATTCAGAACAAACTCGCTAACAGTCAGTGTCTCACAAAGTGTGATTCACAGATCACCCCAAAAGACTTACCTGGCCACCTGTTAGACGTGCAGCCCTCACTATACATGACGTTACCAGAATTTCTGGGAGTTAAAGCCAAGAACTGTTTCATCCTGACTAGTGACTCTGATGTCCACTAACAGCTAAGTACCCACACCCTAAATCTTGCATTCAAAAGACATGGCTAGACATATCTGGCTATGATGGACTAACATCTATCAAGCCAACCCCGACAAAACTAAAAAAGAAATAAAGACGAGCTGGCTGTTTGAAGGTAACAGAGAACAGCTAAGGCAGCCAGGACTTGAGGGGTCACAACCCTGGAAAGACATGAAAGTGAATCCAACCTTCTCTCCCACATTTCCCTTTAAGGCTTTTCTGGTTCCACAGCAGCCCGGAGGAGAGGCCAGGCAGGAAGCAGCCAGGGCTCTGAGTACAGGAGAAGCACCATCTGATTGCTTTAATAGGAGCAAACAAGAGAATAAAACCATCTTTCATTCTGTCCTCTATAGATAACCAATGTGGGCATTTTGATGTATTTCCTTCTAGTCTTTTTTAAACGTACAGTCACATAATCTCAGAATTTTAACACATGAGAGCATTAGAACCTAAAAACATTAAGTGACTACCCAAAGGTCAAATAGTCCCCATTAAATATATTTTAAAATCCACCTTGTCCCATTTACAAGAGCCCAATCATATATCTAAAAGAGAAAAGAAGTAGATACACTATTCCCTAGAATTTTTGAGTGGTAAGATTACAGGTTAAAATTAAGTAGATCGATTTGATTCATAATGCTAATGATGTAAATGTTTTTCCCTCGTCCTCAAAACCTTTTACCAGGCCAAACTTACATTGGTACCTCCTAAGTGCCTCTAGGGGAGAGGTCAGGCTCTGGAATCAAATGCCTCTTGATTCAAACCCTATTTGCTATCTACGCAAGCTCAGACACATCAGGGTTTGGTTTCCTTCACTCTAAGATGAAGATGATAAAAGCACCCGATATCAAATAAGCATTGTGAAGGCGAAATGAGATAATGCATGAGAAGCCTTAGCAAGAGCCTGGCCGTTAAAGCATCGTGATAAAGGCCGGGCGCTGTGGCTCACTCCTGCAATCCCAGCACTTTGGGAGGCTGAGGCAGGAGGATCATGCTGAGCTCAGGAATTTGAAACCAGCCTGGGAAACATAATGAGACCTCGTTTCTAATAAAGTTCAAAAAAAATTAGCCGGGTGTGGTGATGCATGCTTGTGGTTCCTGCTACTTAGGAGGCTGAGGCAGGAGGATCTCTTGAACCCCGGAGGTCAAAGCTGTAGTGAGCCCTGATTGTGCCAGTGTACTCCAGCCTGGGTGACAGAGGAAGACCCTGTCTCGAAAGCAAAACAGAGAGAGAGAGAGAGAAATGCTATACATCTCAGCTGCTCACCACTGCCTCCCTACTAAATTGCCAGCTTCCTGGACACAGATTTCATTTACACTTACTCACCTGCCTGTCCCTAGCATAAAGCAGAGTAATTGGTACAAAAAAGGAAATCTGTACTTTTTTTGGTTTTAGCTTTTAGAAAGGGAGTTAATGGTTGAAATAAAACCTAATGAAGGTTTATCAAAATGTCGTCCACAATAAATACGTATGGTATGTTTATCTGTATATGTGTGTATATAGACTTATGTATCTATATAGTCTGTATACTTACAATGCAGACTGAAAGGCTACAATATTCTCTACTGTTTAAGAAGTTTTGTAAATTGTGTTTTGGGGTGAGTACTATTCTGGATTAAGAACTGAAGCTGGTATGTTTCTTGTTTGTTTCATTTCCCCATGCAGAGCACCTTGAAGATGGAAAGAACCTTGAGTCAACAGGTAACTTACTAATTTACACAGGACCCCACTAACCAGCATGGAGATCGGGGGGCACACTTCCTATTTTAGGTGATATGTGAAAACTTTCTGTGCAAACACAAACAGCTCCTGTCAGAGGCCAATATTATACGGCCACTATGGGGAGGTAAACTCAACCAAGAGAAGCCAAATTCCTGTTTTTACCCTGAAGAGTAACTATTAAGTGGCTTGCTGAGTACATCAGGACATGAGTGTTTCTGGCTAAATAATACCTGCATGGAATTACACGTTGCAATTTTAGGAATAACGGAATTAGGTAAATAGGAAAAACAAATTACACATTAAAAAAGGTTTACTAAATAGCTGATGAATTACCATGTAGCCAATTTTATTCACATCTTACAGGTACGTTTCTCACTGGACAATTAACACCTGACCACTGCTGTCCACAGAGGAAACTGCAAACTGGCAGATACGTTTTGTTTGGTCTGTGTCAAAATAAAAGCTATAGACAATTTTGTGAACACTGGGAAATGTCACATAGAAACCCAGATTTACAGCTTCATTTGACAAGAACAAAAAAATGACAAAAATCAGAAGCTCTGGAAACTTTATATCCACAATCAGCAGAAACCAGACAACACATGGCTTTGGGTTTGCCGCAGTCTCCACCACTCCCTACTGTCACATGCCCCCAGACTGCAACTTCTGACATTGCCTCCTAGCCCCTGTAGGCATCCGTGTTTGCAATTCCTGTTACAAGTCTCAGGGCCATTCCCGGTCTTTGGTGTTCACTTCTGTAGTGTCTTTTTTATTCTGGATTCTCATGGGTTTTGCCAAAACTACAGGTTCAAATTCCATCTACACTGATTCAACGTTCACAACGTCTACCTGCTAAGACAAAAGAGCTTTTCGCTTTGAAATGCAACGTGTTTGTGACTCAGTATTTCTCTTTTCTGATTTTTCTTTCCCTCACTTCTCATCTCCATGCTTTGTTCAAAGCCAAATCCTGAGTGCTAAGTGAGGAAGCACAACTATCTTCTTGCAATGGAGTTGGCAGGGGTGGGTGTTACATTCTGCTCCCCTATTCAAGTCAGGTCTGGAAATTCCACATGAAAGCTAAACAGGTCCTTTCAGACCCATGAAACATGCCCCTCCTGTGTGTTCCTGGGCTGAGCACTCACAGGGACACAACGGAAGGATGCCCTGGGCTTGGGGTTTAGCAGGTGGCTAAAAGCCCAAGGGGATACCAGCTTTAACTCTTCCCTGTCTATTCTGCAGAAAGGACACTTACAAGCCAAGGTGCATTACTCATCCACTTAAATATGTCACCACTGTCCTTACTGGAAACATTGTCTTTCTTAATCAGTCATGACGTATTGGCAAAAAACTATTGACAGGCATTATGAGGAAGAGTCTGGTTTATATCACCTATTTCCATAGAGTCCACATGAGTGGTGCAGACCACTGCTTCTCCCATTTTAGCCTGTACCAGAATTCCCTGAGGAGTCTGTTAGCTTCCTGGATCCCACCCCCAAGTTTCTGATTCTGCAGGTCTGGGGTGGGGCCCAGGAATTTACATGTCTATATTCCCAGGTGAGGCTGGTGTTGAAGAAGTGAGTTTAATAACAATGGTGACAGGATGTTGAGAAGCCCCACATGTACGTGCCTGGGAAAGAGTCTCTTCAAAAGCTCGGTTTAAACACTTCAGGAGTCAGGTACAACCATCTTATATTTACAGGTACTCATTAGTTTCTCCATTCCATGGTGCCAATCTCTGCTGGTTTTTTTTTTTTTTTTTATTTGAGTGGTTCTTTTAGTAGAGACAGGGTCTCACTATGTTGCCCAAGTTGATCTCGAACTCCTGAGCCCAAGCCATCCTCCTGCCTCAGCCTCCCAAAGTGCTGGGATTATAGGCGTGAGCCACTATGCCCGGCCTGTCCATCTCTGATTTGATCCAAGAAAGAATGAAGAATTTCTCCAGGTCCAGGAAGGGTTTTTCTTTAATCAGCTTTATGTAAAATTCTTCAAATTGGCCTAGAGGTGCTTAGAATCAAACCACTTCAAACCATGTGTCTCTAGGCATCTTACTAGCAAAGAGTATTTATGTTTTCTTAAATACTTATTAGTAACAATTTAAGGCTTTAGTGTACAGAGTTGTTTCCTAAATGCCACCCACAGTCGTGTCATCTGCTCATGGTTAGTTTAAGACTCCAGTTGGAATCCCTGTTAAGATGGTGCTGACAACTTTAACAGGTGTTACATGAAGTCTGATCCACCCTACATATTAAGCTAGTTTTCCTCTATTTCAAAGATCATATTCCAACTAGTATTTTGACTTGATTCTCCTGAAGACATTGTAATGTAAAATTACTGAAAGAACATGCAAAATTGTTCAATTAATGCATATGTAAGTAAAATTAGAAACACACACACACACACATCCACTCCCAAACCCAAAGCACTGAATTTCCCCTCTCTGCAAATCTCTGAAAATAGGAAATAGAATGCTTCCTTTCACTAAAAGGTTATCCTCGGGAAAGCATGATTCAGATTATCATAATCGCCGCCTTTTCTGATAGAAAGCACGTAGGGGTTTTCCTCTGATGGAACTGACAGACTGGCTCCTTTCTGGGGACTCACAGCTGGGTGTGAGCAAGGGATTAAGGCTTCCGGGTTATTCTAATATCAGCCTCCCCTCCCTCAGCTCCCTCTCCCACTCCTTCCCCGCTATGGAGAAGTGATATATTATGTGTTTAAAACTATGCCCAGCTTCTGTTGAAAATGTATCAAAATACCATCTATTCCACCAACAGTATGGAAGCTACAGTTTCTAAAGCAAAAATTAGGATAGTCTGTCAGTAAAGCAAAATATTTTAAGTCAGATATACCAGTTTCTTTACTCAAATACTTTAAAAGTTACCACATAGAAAACTTTCTAATTTCTCCATCTTATTGACTCACATTCTAAGGAGCTGCTTTGCCTTAATAAACACAGCCGCATTTGCCCTTCTGATCCCAGGTTTAAAAATGTTCCATCAGCCATTTGATGTCAAAGAAAACAAAGTAGGCTAAGTCCAATTTCACAAAAACCCTATTCATAGATGAATAAACAGCTTCAGAAACTGTAGCCCCAGCAAAAAGTGCCAGAAAACAATGATATGAACAAAGCAAAAGACAGAGGGCGCTCTCTATTCTAAATGACCATGTTACAAGGCCAGAGAGGAGCCAGCGGGAAAGCAAAGGAGAGCATCTACCTACCTTAGCCCTGGCAGGAGGGGAAAGAATGGGCAGACATCCCAACTTCAAATCTAACGTTTACATTACTGAGATTGGAAGTTGTCAATGACCCAGCTGCAACTAGAACTTCATTTCACAAAGGCTGGAACCACCAACACCTGAATCCAAGACACCATCGCCTCCAGAATACTGCAATGCCTTCCAGCTGGATTTCCTGAATTCACTTCTGCACCAAAAGCCTGACTGATCTTTCAACACACAGATCAAATACTGTCACTCTCTGCTTTCCAACACAACTATAAAAAATATTGCACCTCCCTGACCATGACTTGTAAGACCCTACATGATCTGGCCCCTGTGTGTGTCTCTCCCTCATCTGCTTTTCATCCACCACCCCCACCCTCGCTCTCATGACCCCACCACAACTTCCTTTTCTCAAACCCTCCAAGCCCATTCCCACCTCAGGGCCTGTGCATGAGTTATTCCCTCTCCTACAATGCCCTTCTCCCTAATTTTCTGATCGCCGGTTCCTTCCTACCTTTCATGCCTACATGTCACCTCTGAAAGGCTTCCCTGATGACTTCATCCAAAGGAGTCCCCCACCCAGTCCCTCTCCCTCACCTCTCTGCTTTATTTTCTGATTCATGCTTATCAGTAGAAATTTTCTTATTCATCTGTTTTGTGGTTGGTGGTGGCATTTGTCACCCACACATCCACCACACTAAAGCAGGGACTATGGATTCCCAGCACTTAGAACAATACCTAAAACCGAGAAGGTCCTCCTAAGAACAGGGCGAAAGCGTCCAAGGAAACAATGAGAAAACGGAAGACGGACTTAATTTAACTTACCTCTGTATAACAACAAAAGGGTGAATAGAATTGTCATAAATTATTAGTAAGCACGTGAAGGGTGACACTCAGCCACAACAATATTAAATATTTAAATAAAAATGCCCCAATTACACTACCAGTTAACTTGAGTTATTGATTATGAAATAATAAGTGGGTGAACACATATGCCATACGTTATGCAAGAGGCATTCCCTGTATTTATTTCCTCTTTTAATTCCACACATATGCCATACATTATACAAAGGGCTTTCCTTTTATTTTGGAGATGGAGTTTTGCTCTTGTCGCCCAGGCTGGAGTGCAATGGCACGATCTCAGCTCACCGCAACCTCTGCCTCCCGGGTTCAAGAGATTCTCCTGCCTCAGTCTCCTGAGTAGCTAGGATTACAGGCGCACGGCACTACGCCCAGCAAATTTTTTTTTTTTTAGTAGAGACGGGGTTTCACCATGTTGGCCAGGCTGGTCTCAAACTCCTGACCTTAGGTGATCTACCCGCCTCGGCCTCCCAAAGTGCTGGGATTACAGGCGTGAGCCACCACACCCAGCCTCCCACACTTGTTGGTTAGGAAGGAACTAGAAGGTACCATCTGGATAGAGGAGGAACCAGGGACGGGACAGGACCACAGAACAGAAGCCTTCTGTGAAGCCTGGTCCCAGCTCCTCACCTCTGGACCTTGGACAACTCATTTCACTTCCAAAAGCCTCCTCCATGCTGCTCATCTGCAGTGGAAACTGCCTTCCTGTGCATCTCCAGGCTTGGGAAGAGTCCAATGAGAACAAATGCAGAAGTGCCCTGCAGAGTTCATGAAAATAACATCTGATTTTTTCACTTAAAGCCTACATAATGGGTAAGCCAGTGATGACACACCAGAAATAACATAAATGAGAGGACAGAGGGAAAGCAAGGCAGAACACTCAGGTCGGGGAGCTAGAAGACAACAGGCTGGGTGAAAAGAGAGGCAGTGACACAGGCATGGGGACACAGACGGGAGGGCCCCTCTCGGTTCCTCACAACAAGGGGAATGCACAAAGGAGCCAAAGCAGGAGCTGTCACTCGCCAGTCTCCATGGATAAAGGATGGAGACACCCCAGCCTCAGTGCGACACATAGATTTGTGCCAAATTTTGAGATCTGCCACGGTTATTTATTCCTGAAAAGACATTTGGTGTCATTTCCCATCAACAATAAAATCTCCACCAAAAGTCAGCTCAGTGTAGTAAACGCCGTGTGGTCACCAACTATAGGATGGTGTGACTAGCCAAAAGCCCATCTCATCCTCCCAGGTCCTACTGAGGATCCTAAGAACAAACTTCAACCACAGTGACCACTGACCACCCCACAACTCCCTTCTGGCTACTTGTGTTAAAGATTTTTTTAAAGGGGGGCAGGGGGCAGTCTGAGCATGGTGACTCCCACCTGTATAATTCCAACACTTTGGGAGACCGAGCAGGGGGGATCACTGCAGACCAGGAGTTCCAGAGATCAGCCTGGGCAATACCACAAGACCCATCTCTACAAAGATTTTTTTTTTTTATTAGCCAGGTGTGGTGGCATGTGCCTGTGGTCCCAGATACTTGGGAGGTTGACACAGGATGTTCACTCAAGCCTCAAGCCCTGGAGATTGAGGCCACAATAAGCTATGATCGTGCCACTGCATTCTAGCCTGGGCCACAGAGCAAGACCCTGCCCTTATTTTCTTTTCCTTTTTTTTTTTTTTTTTTTTTTTTTTGAGACGGAGTCTGGCTCACCGCAAGCTCCGCCTCCCAGGTTCACGTCATTCTCCTGCCTCAGCCTCCTGAGTAGCTGGGACTACAGGCGCTCGCCACCACGCCCGGCTAATTTTTTGTATTTTTTTAGTAGAGACGGGGTTTCACCATGTTAGCCAGGATGGTCTCGATCTCCTGACCTCATGATCCGCCCGCCTCAGCCTCCCAAAGTGCTGGGATTACAGGCGTGAGCCACCACGCCCGGCCTTTTTTTTTTTTTTTTTTAAGGCTGTTATAAGAACTCTTCAAGGAATAAGGAAGAAACCTCAAGGGAAATGTCTCATTTATTTTACTAAGAATTGCCTGATGCTGTTGCTAGGTGGTGCTTATAAATATAAGCACACACCGTAAGACTGGTTTTTTGCCTTAATTAGTGGCCAAGTCAAGCATCCTCAAATTAAGTGTCATCATTCCAGATTGTAAATGAAACAGCTGGAGTACATACCAGACCAGATAGCCCAACACTACAGTAGCAGGACTCCAGCAAAGTTTGAAAATACGTCTGCAGCTACGTGCTAGAACAGTGCTTCTCTAACTGTGATGGGTGCATGAATCGCCAGGGGATCTTATTAAAATACAGATTCCGATTCACCAGGCCCAAGCTTCTGTATCTCTAACGAGCTCCCAGGTGATGCTGAAGTTGCTGGTCACAGACCAGGTGCCAGACAGGGGCCAACAGTTGACAGCAAAACCATCCTATGCCATCCTCACTGCAAGCCCAGGTACAATTTTTTAGAAGTGAGGAAATATGGGTCCAACTAATTTACCCAAGGAGAGTTCATGATATTTGCAAGAGGTATTTATCACTCCAGTAATCAAGAACCTTCCTGATCCTCTGACCAGCTGGCAAATGGCGGAGAAATCTCTTTGACACTGACAGGTGCTCCTGGATGATAAGAATGCACCTTATGAAAGACTTGACTGCTCAGAGAGAACAGTTTGTGTCCTGGAGCTATAGGAAAAAGGAAAAGAGGAAGCAATAAAAACAAGGAGTAGAAATTTATAGAGAGCTTACATAAGATCACACAGTCAAAACCAGAACTGGGATACTGAGCCCATGCTCTGAACCACTCAGCTCGACCACCTGGTACAAGTAATCAAAGTGACAAAGTGATGGAGTTTGGGAGAGCCCCAGAGAGACCACCACTAATAATTAGGGGACCCTGAGCAAATTCTCTCTCTCTGCTTCAGTTTCTTTAATATGGGCTGGAAATGATTCATACACCTCACTGGGTTTTCTAAGGATGAAATGAAAGAGGCTGGACGGGGGCAGTGCCTCACATTTGTAATACCAGCACTCTGGGAGGCCGAGGTGGGAGGATCACTTGAGCTCAGGACAAGATCAGCCTGGGCAACAGAGTGAGACCCCATCCTGCATTAAAAAATAATAATAATAAGTAAAGAATTTTTATAATGAGGGAGCCTAAATAAAGCACTTAGAACAGTGTCTGCCAAGATAATAAATGCATCAATCCATGTTTTTCTGTTATTAAGAGAATTTTATCACTGGAGTGCAGGAGAGAGACTGGAACCAAGGAGAGGGTGGAATGAAGAGCTTTTCTGAACTATGGCCAAATGGTAGACCTACAGCTGCTAAAAGAAAAAGGCCTCCCTTTCCCAGGGACCACAGAGGCTAAAAGAAAAGGTATAACCTAAACTGGAATCAAGGTAACAAAATGAACTGCCTCTGTCTGGACGGCGGCATGAAGGGCCTAACCGTGCAAGGTAGTACATTGTAGTTGACCTATGATGTATCAGATCTCTATAGTTAACTTGGAAATTCCAGCCTTTCCATGACCAAATAGTGAAGCACCTTAAGATTGCTATTCGTCATAAACAAATAGACATGACAGGGAAAGAGCAGGGCCCGTGGCTTAGACCTTGAGCAAGAAAGCCTCCTTTTCTCTTGGTTGGTGATGGGGACTGCTACCAAAACTAGCAGCACCAGAACCTGGCCAGAGACTTCTCTCCTGGGACCAAAGCTGGGTGTTATAGACGTGCTGACTCAACTACACAATTTTATTATTATTATTATCTTTTTTTTTTTTTTTTGAGACGGAGTCTTGCTCTGTCGCCCAGGCTGGAGTGCAGTGGCACGATCTCGGCTCACTGCAAGCTCCGCCTCCCGGGTTCACGCCATTCTCCTGCCTCAGCCTCCCCAGTAGCTGGGACTACAGGCGCCCGCCACCATGCCCGGCTAATTTTTTTGTACTTTTTAGTAGAGACGGGGTTTCACCGTGTTAGCCAGAATGACCTGGATCTCCTGACCTCATGATCCGCCCGCCTCGGCCTCCCAAAGTGCTGGGACTACAGGCGTGAGCCACCGCGCCCCGCCAACTACAGTTATTGACAGCCTACCCACTCTAGGCTGATCAACGGCCAAGGCTAGGACAGTTCTGCTGGGACAACCAGTCCCACTTCTTCCTCGTCGAAGGCACTCCCCAGTGGCCTTAAAGCAGAAACATGACTTGTGGTAGCTGCATTCCACAATGAAATTTCTCATATTTAAATCAAGCTTAGAGAAAAGGACCTCATATAAGTTCAGATTTTGACCTAAGAAGATTGAACAGGAATGAAGATATAACTGTATTTCTAAAACACGGCTGGATGTAAGTAGGGAATGTGGCACATGTCTACTCTGAGAACTGAGCTATGAAAATCAGTGCATGTAAATCCCTGTTGCCTGCCTACCAATATCTATTCTCCCCTTTTTCCTCTCTGACCAAACTCCAAGTTTTTTTTCAGGGTCACAATGTACCAAACTTAAAAAAAAAAAGAAAGGAAGGGAAAAAGAAAAAAGGAAGAAGAAAAGAAAAGGAAAGAAAAAGAAAGGGAGCAAAGGGAAGGAAGGAAAGAAGGAAGGAAGGAAGGAAGGAAGGAAGGAAGGAAGGAAGGAAGGAAGGAAGGAAGGAAGGAAGGAAGGAAGGAAGGAAGGGAGGGAGGGAGGTGGGAGGGAGGGAGGGAGGGAGGGAGGGAGGAGAAGAGAAGAAGAAACAAAAGAAGGAAAAAGAAAGAAATTACAGCGACTAGCCCTCCCTGCTGCATGAGGTGGCCATGTCACATTTCTGGCACCTGAGATGTAAGCCAGGTCACTTGATAGTTTTTCAAATAACTCTTTAAAGGGGAATACTTGGCTGCTATCTGTCTTCTGTCTTCCATGAGTCTCCCTTCTGCCTGGAATAGGAAGACAATCATGCAGGAGCCGCCACCTTGCACTGAAGCACTAAGTATGAAAATGAACACCATGTGCCAGGCCATACCCTATGCCAAGTGCTACGAATGGCTGGAACAAGATGGCAGCGCCATGGAACCCCCTACATGTTGTAAAAGATCATTTGCTTTGCAAAGGCTTTTACTGAATTGACTGGCAAGGCGCCACGAACTAGGAATAAATTTGATTTACAAATAACTTTCTCACATGAACTAAAGACAGAGAATAACACAGACATATACTGGATGAGTCTCCTCCACTAACATGCTATTCAGACCGAATCCTGAAGATCTATTCACAAATGTAAAGATTCTCGGTGTGGTCTAGGTGTGGCCTTGGGAAGAAACTCCTGAGAAAATGGAGTGGAGTGAAGCCAAACCACCTGCTCTGCTGGGTGACATCGGTCAATCACTCTGTGACTCAGTTTCCTCAACTGCAAAATGGAAATAACTGTTCCTACCTCAAAGGTGGTTGTGCCTATTAAATGAGCTGATATTTGTACAATGCTTAGACATGTACCTGATACACTGCTTAATAATTACTGAGGATCCACTAACATTATGGTAAAATTGGTGACAGTGTAGCTAAACACTAATAATAAAAGCCAGACAGATTAATTCATTCTGTAGACAACAACTTATTTCCTAAGGCACACATCTGTCAAATAACAAGGACATGAGATCCAGCTGTCGCCTGTGGCCAGGTTTAGACAGTTTTAAATCTAAGGCCTTCAATGGTTCTTATAATCGCCCTACCCAGATTCATGCAATACCAAGAGTCACAAAGTCTACATGAAGAGCTGCTTATCAGTAGCATGTATTTATAAAATAAAGGTTAGGTAAAGAGATTAGCAAAGAGCACTAAAAATAGTCCTATAAGCAAACAAGCTTTTGTAAGTCGACAGTTCATTAAAAAGTCAATACTTGAGCATCATTATTGTGAGAAATATTCAAGTAATGGGTCATGCAACTTGGAAGATTGCAGCCTCTTATCATCTTAGCCATCTTTTTTAGATTGGAACACAGAAAGTATCCAGATCTTTCTACAAGGCTGTATTTCAGGGTCCAAAAGGGCACAGGCAAAGTGTAATGTAGCCAAGTGCCAACCACAGGTATGTAACCTAATAAGTATCGTAGGTATTGAGCCAGCCATAGATATTCGTTTCAGGTCAGGAGAAAACTTTTCCTAGATGAAAGTAATCTCAACTAACTCATAACGTCAAGGCAACTGGATAACAAAAACATGCTTTAATCTACTCTCCCTTTTAAATACTCAACAAACATAACAGGATGTGATTTTACACTTCTTTTCCAATCCCAAGAGGGACCAAAAAAAAAAAAAAAAGACAAAGTCTTGAGGGTGTGAAGATCTCACTCCATCATCTTCCTGTGTGCCTGTTACCATTTTTCTGGTTGTACATTATCAACTAAGCTGGCAGAGGCTCAGAAAAGCCAGGGTGATAAGATGTAACCCTTTCTTTCCTCTACAGAAGAACTGTCCAATAGAAATATAGTGGAAGCCACAAATATGAGCCACGTGTAATTTTAGATTTTCTAGGAAACATACATAAGAAGGTAAAAATAAACAGGTGAAGTTTATTTTAGTAATATCTTTTATTTAACCTATCAAAATACTATCTTTCCACATATAATAAAAAGTATTAAGATATTTCGTGTTCTTTTTTTTTCATACCAAGTCTTCAAATGCCATGTGTATTTTAGACTTACAGCACATTGCAATTCTAACCAGCCACATTTCAAGGGCTGGAGAGCCACAAGTGGTACTGGTTACTAAGCTGGACAGAGCGGTTCTAGAAGTCAATAGTAGGTGAAATTTGCAGTGTCTCAAGTTGACTTTATGAGGGACATACAGATAAAATAGATATCAACTCAGTTTCAGCAAGTTGCCAGACTACGGAATTTGGTAGCATCTTGAATGAAGGAACACACCTCATTTCAAACTAGTGTGGGCATGGATGGCTTTTAAGCTAATGCTTCCTACCAAGTACTGGCAATGCCACTTACTCTTTGGGAAACCTAGTCACCAATGCAAAAACCATGTGTTGTTTTTAGCTTCATTTTACATAGGAGTCCAGGAAATTCTGCTCACTTGACAAACCCGTTCTCAAGGAATTCTCCCAGAGGAGCAGGAAATGGTCAGACATACCCCGCTGACACACCCCACACACCTCGGACATCCTATTCCACGTGGTCTACGTGTAAGTCACAGGCATGAGAAATGAGATGTAGCGGTGATCAGCTTTCATTATGCTGCAGCTATGGGTGGGACGGTTTGAAAGCTGACCTGGTCTTACCAGTATTACCTACCTCGCAGGCTTACTGTGATGACCAAGGGCAGTAACAGAGAGAGCTCTTAGCAAACTGTAAAGCGCTATAAAATTCTAGTTAGTACTGAGAAAGAACACCATTCCTCACCTGGAAGAGCAGATAGAAAAACAAATACTACCTCGAAACAGAGATGTTGGGGGTGGGGGGAAACTATGAAAATACAGATTGTTCTTGGTGGACTTTGTTCTCTTGCAAGTACAGAAAAAGGTTGAGTAAACTCTAGTACCTTTCCCTCGAAATCGTGGGAGACACTGAAAAGTAAGCGAGCCAGCTAGGAGGACAAGCTTCTACCTCTGCTCATTCCCCCCAGCGCCCCAGTCCCACTGCCTTCCTCATCCCAAATACTGTATGAATCAAGACAGTGATTCCAAACAATTAGATTTCTCCTTCCCAGGGCTTCCTTGTGGCCTGAAAATGCAGCGCCACCGGGGATACTGGCGCCTCCCGCAGCAAAAGTCACTGCCTTCCCGGGAGTCCTGGCTGGAGGTTTCTCTCCGGCGCAAATGCCACGGTGTTGGCTCTTGCGCCGCCCTCTCGCCTTCTCCAACAAAAACAGACAGGCTTGGCGACCCGCCGGAGTCTCCCTCTACCTGTCCGACCGCCCCGTCATGCCTGCGGACGGCTCTGGGCAGGCGGCATGGACGAGGTCCGGCGGGAGTCACCCACACAAAGGCGCCTTGTGCCTCTGCGCTCGGGTCCCCGAGTCGCCGGGCACCGCACCCGGGCCAGGCAGGGAGAGCGCCCCCCGGCCCGAGTGCCGAGTCCGGAGATCCACATCACCAGCCCTCAACCTCCACAGAAAGGCCACCCCTACTCCCTGGTTTAAGGATGGGGCTCCCCTCGGTTTGCCACAATCCGCACCCCGGAAAGGAAGAGCTCGGAGCAGGTATGAGAGATACCGGCGCACAGGCCACTCGGCAGAAGTTTGCATTGTCACCGGGCTGCGCCCTCACCGCTTCTCGCCGGGAGGAAGGGCCAAGCACCCCCTACCCCAGTTCCCCGCCCAACCATCCCCGAGGCTGGAGGACTCTGGACACTCTCCCCGCAAGGCCCGCGCACCTCTAGTCCAGTCCACCACTTGTTTGGGGCTCCACTTGGTCACGGGTTCCATGGTAAACGGCTTCGCCTCTCGCTGGGTTGAAGAGTCGGAGATAAAGTGTTGCTGCCTGTGCTCCGGTGGCCCTTCCCGGGAGGGCGCGCCCACGGCTGCTCCCTTGCGCCCGAGCGACTTCGTCAAGGCTGCATGGCCGCGGTCAGCGGGTCGTCCCAGCGCAGCTCCGCCAGGGGAGCCTGGCCCTCTCCCTCCAGCTGCCACAGTCCAGCTGCAGCTCCTTCTTCCCCCGCCGCCGCCGGGATCCTGGGCACAGCTGCTGCTCCTGGGCGACGGCAGCTGCAGGCACGCCGGGCTGCGACCCCAGACCCCTGGCCTCGGCTCGGCACGGGAGCCTCCCGGCCCGGGACCACTTCCTTAGTTCTCCTGAGGCGCGATCGGCTCTCTCTCGGCCCGTCTTCTCGCCGGCTGGTTCCCCGGGGTCCCCGCTCCGCGTGCGCCGGCGTCCCGGAGCCTTCCCGGCGCAGGTCCCACCTCCTGCGCCGCCCTCCCGTGCCGCACTGGCAGGGAAGAGCGCAGAGCGTGCGCGCTGGGGTTGCAAAGTTTCAGCTCCGGTCACTGCAAACCGAATAAAAGAGAGGGCGGGGCCGAGGGGGCCAGGGAAACTCGTGGGAGGGGGCGGGTCCGCCCGAAGCGGCCGACTCCGGTTACTTTCCCTCTCTAAGCCGGTCTGGCTCACACCCGCAGCGTCCTGGGCCGTGCTTTCCTTTTCAAGGGGCGGGTTGTAGATCGCGCGCGCACCCTGGAGAGCCTGCTGGCTTGTGTGAGGCCCTGGCCCTGTGGGTAGCAGAACACTCTGTCTCGCTGTGAGCAACAATACACTTAAAAAAAAAAAAAAAAGGAAGATCTGCATGTTCTGTTCATTTCAAATGCTTTATGTCATAATACTACTCTGCCATTAAGCCGTCATTTTAAGTTTCTTAAAGTAGAACATTTTTTTTTTTTTTAGATGGAGTCTCCCTCTGTCGCCCAGGCTGGAGTGCAGTGGTACGATCTCAGCTCACTGCAGCCTCTGCCTCCCAGGTTCCAGCGATTCTCCCGCCTCAGCCTCCCGAGTAGCTGGGATTACAGGCGCCCGCCACTGCGCCCGGCTAATTTTTGTATTTTTAGTAGAGACGGGGTTTCACCATATTGGCCAGACTGGTCTCGAAATCCTGACCTGAGGTGATCCGCCCGCATTGGCCTCCCGAAGTGCTGGGATTACAGGCCTGAGCCACCGCGCCAGGCCAGAACAATTTTTTTTCATTTATATGTTGACTGAAATCGTAACAATGTAACTCTTTTAATGCTATTGCTATGAAATTTCAACTTTGCGACTAAAATTAGATTGATGGCTTTTAGCGTTATATTTTGCTATATTATAATTTCATATTTACAGCGTGAGCTAATGCTCCTTTGGATTAGTCATTAACCGTGAAAGGAAAGTTGTTAGCCAACAACAACAACAAAAAATAGCTCGTGCACAATTTCAGCGCCTGGCAGGGGGAGGGTCCTTCCATATTCATGGACTCCAACTGGGGCCAGAGTTAACGCTAAACTGGGGGAAAATCTAATTTGAATGCCTGCCTCTCCTTCAAGTTCTCCCTGCATCCTAACTGTCTCCCCCACCCCTGCCACCCTCGCCACCACCCTTCCCCTCACCCCCCAACACCCCACCCCAACCCCCTGCCCCCCCAGCAACCCTCTACCTCCCACTCTTTTGGTACTGAATGACTCTTACTTCACCACGGTTATTTATTTACATCTTCCTCTTGAGACTATTAACCCCTGTGAGGGCAGAACCTACTTGATCTAGCAATACGTAACTGAACGAAGTACAACATTTTTGCG
>NC_044981.1:107720077-107813388 GCF_008728515.1 Papio anubis | reverse complement strand
CAACCTCTACCTCCCACTCTTTTTGGTACTGAATGATTCTTACTTTCAATTACGGTTATTTATTTACATCTTCCTCTTGGAGACTATTAACCCCGTGAGGGCAGAACCTACTTGATCTCATATAGAATTTTCTTTCCTCCCTTTCTTCCTACCACCTAACTTGTAGCACCCAGCACGGGACCAAAGGCAAGGTTGGTATTTATTCATTCAATAAATATCTGGGACTGCTTCCTATGTGCCAGCCACTGTATTCAGTATTTGTTGAAGTCGTGTGATATGTGCTGCTTACACAGGTCTGTTTGGACGCACATGTGGAAAAATGGCTAGCAGCCAGCCTAGCATGTGATGAGCTGGAGCAACCAAGCAAAAGAAACATTTTTAAACAGCAAAACATCAGACCCACCTCCCATTCAACTCCCCTAAAGGACTGGGCAACACAGAGACACACAACTATCAAATATAGTGATTTTTTTTTTCATCCAGCGAAAGTGACTGGGAGACCACGAAAGTTGGCAAAGGCAATGACAAAATTCCTGATACAGTAGTTATCCTGTTAAAAAAAAAAAAATGACCTTTAAACTTAATGACATCTGGCATTAACCATCTTTACAGCAGTCGGCAGGGAGATGGACCTTGACATTGGTTCACTGGAAAGTGTCAGCAACCTGATGCACACCTTTGGTTTCAGCAATCACTGCCTGTTGTGTCATTTCTGATTATGATTAGGGTGACCACATAACTTACCTCCAAATCAAAATATTCTTGAGCATGAAAGAAGAGACTATCAAGAATTCCATTGGAATAACATGAATAAACTGGGCCATATGGTCCGCACAATTATAAAGAAAGGTCAAATATTAATGATTTTGCCATGGAATTTTACTTGATGTTTTCACGTCTTCAGATTCATTGGCAGTAGTCTTTACCAGAAGAGCTAAAACACTAAAATTCTGCGAGTCAAGCAAGAGTTTGTAAAACATCCCACGGAGCCAACACACTATCTACACTTGATACATAAATACAGCATGGCTAAAGAGGAAGGCCACGCTAAGATCTCTAACCCGGAAGAGCAATTAACTATCTAAATGAATTAGCATTCTGTTTACACTTCAACTCCTGGAGCCTAATTACTATTTAAATAAAGCCTTCTACCTTAATTACTGCTGTTAGCCTGTGAAAGTTTTAGGGAGGCCTGCCTTCCTAGCTGAAATGCAAACTGGAGGACATGCAAAGCTATTAATGGCATACAAAGCTAATAAAGGCAGAACCTTAAGTAAATGGCTTTAAAAATTAAGTACATATAAAAGGATAATTTGTAAATTTGCTAACTTTTCTATCTCTGCTAGCTAAAATTTGTAGCTATTATACCATATGTTCACGCACGACACCAAACTGCAGCTATGCCATCTTCCAGATAAGAACTCTTCATTTGTGCCCTGATGTTTACTACAATTCCTCACACATACATAATAAGCCTCTTTAAAATTGAATTAATATGTAGAACTGATACTAGAACCCAGATCTTCTAGATTTCTTTCCAGCTCTTTCATTTTTCTGACTCTTCTCCTTCTTGCATGTTTAAGTCATTTATTCAGTTGATGAAAACGTATTAGGTACTTATTAGGCACTAAACTAAGCACCAGGAGGATTCAGAAATGATGAGTAACCTTTTAGATCAAAAACATCATGTGACTTTGTAAGGGTGGATTTCTTCTGTAGTCTTTCATCCAAGGAAAGTGACCTGGTAAATAAACCCAAACAAGGGAATTCGAGGACCAATGTGATATTAACATTTTAAGCTTGTTCAAAATTTATTACTTCTTTATGTGAGAACAAGGGATGGAGTATTTTGGATTAGTGGTTATAACTATAATTTGATAAACACAGAGGAGCAAATTAAGCAAACTTTTAAGCAAATTATTAATCTGTAAAAAGCCAGTCTCCTTCCCCAGTTAAAAACAATGTTTTCCAGAATAAAAGAAAAAAATAAATCAAGTTGCTCTAAATATTCAACTTTATTTCACAATCTGAGGTTCTTCTCTTATTTTCTTTCCCTCATATTTCTTTTTAACTATTTTCAGAATATTCAAAATTATTTAATTTTTTCACATATAATTGTCTCATGTATGTTCTTAAGTTATCTTTTATCTTGAGAGATAGCAAAAAAAACCCTGCAGTTTTCTGCCTAGAAAAAATCCTACAGTCAGAGCTAAGCATTCTTATCTATGACATTACATCACTGCGAAGTCATCACTGGTTAACTAAATTATCCCGACTGCTCATGTTCTTGTCTTTCATTTAATTCCATTTGGTCTGAATTCTTCACACCATAGTAATGTAGTTATCTCCCTAAACATGCCAGGTTCCCTATCAGATAATTCAGGTAGTAAAGACTTCAAGCTTTATTATTTTTTATTTTTCAAGTGCTGCCTTATTCAAATTCTTCTGATCATTCAGGAACATTAAGTCATTCTACAGTTGGAAAGCTGGTATTTGGCTTTCTTTTACTGAGCCCTATCTCTAACTCAAAGATCAATGTCAATTAGATAAATATTCAAAAACCTCACCTACTTTAAATCGTACTTGGAAAAGTTGATTAATCTTTTCTAATAAAAAGAGAAACATTGATGTTGCTAAATTCTATTTTCAAGGCCTTATCGTTGTACCTTGGAAGAGTTGATAGATGAGGCAGTACCCACAAAAGAACTGCATGTCCTTGCCCTGAAGTGCAGAAGCTACTAACGAAGGAGGGTGCTACAGACAAAGAGGGAACAATCAAGCCTACATTTTTTTCCTGTGGATTTCTGTTACTTTTTGTACCCCCTATGAAGTTGTGGAGTATCCAAAAAGAACAGAATGCCATTTGCACCAGCTGTTCTTACAGTTCCAATTTAACTTTATGGACTCCTAATCTCAGAACAAGTCAATATAATACCAAGAGTTTCAGACTCAGTGATTTTTGTTTCAATCGTAATTCCTATGTTGATAAGGACAAAGTCTCAGGGTGAAAAAAGATTAATGAATGTCACTCTAAACCTAAAAATAAACCAATAATTAAGTTAGGCAATGTAAAAATATAACATTTGGAAATAAAATGCAGATTTGGCCCCGTGCCGTGGCTCACGCTTGTAATCCTAGCACTTTGGGAGGCCGAGGCAGGTGGATCACTTGAGGCCCGGTGTTCGAGACCAGCCTGACCAACATGGTGAAACCCCATCTCTATTAAAAATACAAGAATTAGCCGGGTGTGGTGGCAGGCACCTGTAGTCCCAGCTACCTGGGAATCTGAGGCAGGAGACTCCCTTGAACTCAGGAGGCAGAAGTTACAATGAGTTGAGATCATGCCACTGCACTCCAGCCTGGGTGAAGAGCGAAACTGTGTGGAAAGACAGAAAAAGAAAGAGAGAGGGAGGGAGGGAGGGAGGGAGGGAGGAAGGAAGGAAGGAAGGAAGGAAGGAAGGAAGGAAGGAAGGAAGGAGATGCAGATTTGAGTATCCTAAACACACTAAGCTGAAATTTCAAAAAATTTCTACAATGTTAACAAGAAGAACATAAAAATAATTGTTTATATATTGTTTTATGTATGCAAGACACTTCTAGTAAAAAAAAATTAAAAATTAAAAATATGTTTTGTTTTTATTTTCCTAACTTCAGTTTGGCATAACAAATATTTAATATTCCTATTTCAAATAAAATAGAAATATATACACAAATGCCCCAGACTATAATTAAGCAAGTTTAATTAACTTTGAACTCAGTCTAAAAGTTGTCTGCTCTTCCATTACTTAACTACCATTCCATACAGAGGAGGAGATTTTCTTCTAGTTTCAACCTACCAAAGGTATTTAGATTCTGCAGCCAGTGCTAATCAACACATCCAGATTTCTACTAAAGGCACATATATGTTTCCCCTTTGGGATCCTTAGACATTTGAGCCTGTAACAGGAGACTATGCCTTAATTTTTCACAACTAACTCCTTGCATTTGGAAATACTATAACCATTTGGGATGGGAGAGCGGTGGAAAGAAAAAGAACGTAGAAAAGCAGGAAGTGTTTCAGTCTACTTCGACATCAAAAGGGAAAGGATGAAAATTAATACCAATCAGGGTTTCCTGTAGGCAGTCAGGTGATTCCATAGGATTTTGAGAGCACTCCCAAAGGTCTCATAGAACAGGAAGACTCACACTTGCTGCCAAAAAGTCAGCAAAACGATTATTGAAATCCACAACCAGCTCACAAATGATAGCGACAGTCATTGTTTTACAGTAATTGTTTTAATACATTCGCATTCCATTCTGGGAAAACTCCCAGATCAAATCATATTTTCCTTTTGAGTTCCATGGAACTTTCGCTTTTGGTTACAGAGTGATGGGCTTCTATCCATTCTTTTCCACTATTTTCCCCCTTCTCCTGGGCCTAGTCCTAGAGAAACAGGTGGGTTAAGGGGCAGGTGGCGGGAGGGATTTCAGGAGCTGGAGGAACCTCAGTTTAGGGAGCCACAGAAAGCCCTGGGTGGTTAAACCAGTTCTACCTGAGTCGGAGGAAATCTCTGCTGCTAGTGGAGAGAACCCAAGGGAGAACCTGAAAAACACCGGGAAGTTAAGGCCACAGCCTTCACTTCTGTCCTGCTCCAAGTTACATCCCCTGGGTGTGCCGCTCAGTGACCAGCCAGATGGGGTATGGGGTTTCTGTCTATTTAATATTTCTCCTAGTACGAAAGGACAGGAGAAATAGGGCCCACTTCATAAAGCGCCTTCTTAAGGTTTAAGGACAGGAATACAAACGTAATGCTGGTCTCACCAGGGAGGACAGGCAGTGCCTCACTCCTTTTCCAGAATCACCTCCTCTGCCTTTGCGTCCATGTCTTCTTGTGAGATAACTTCATTTCCACTAAAATGCTGGCCTAAGATTTCCTTTTTCTTGGAAAATTCATGTTTCCAAGAGGAACACTTCGAGACTCCCAACTAACTTTATTATCCCGATCTCTTACCCAGTCCATAACTGGCCCTGTAACCTTGAGCAAGCTAGCTGCTTTGGGTGGAAAGGAACATTAAGGATCCTTCTAGCTGTAACATTCTCTTTTCTAATATTGAGATATCAGTTGTTGAGGGCAGCTAAGGAAGGGGCTTTTATTTTTTCATTTTTTCGAGAGGGCTCTGTCACCCAGGCTGGAGTGCAGTGGCATGATCACGGCTCACTGCAGTCTCAAACTCCTGGGATCAAGCAATCCTCCCACCTCAGCCTCCTGAGTAGCTGGGACTTTAGGCACGTGCTACGATGCCTGGCTAAGCTTTTTTGTTTTGTTTTTATAGAGACGGAGTCTTACTATGTTGCCCAGGCTGGTCACAAACTCCTAAACTCAAACAATACTCCTGCCTTGACCTCCCAAAGTGCTGGGAGGTGTGAGTCACTCTGCCTGACCAAGAAGGCATTTTTGAATGAGAGAACTAATGAATCGCTTCCTGTCTGCCATGAGTTCACACGGCTTACTGTAGTTGTATAAACTCACTTGCTGAACTGGTTTTGGAGACATTAGGTTTGAAAATTGGAAATGGTCAGGCGTGGTGGCTCATGCCTGTAATCCTAGTAATTTGGGAGGCTAAGGCAGGTAGATCACTGGAGCCAGGAGTTTGAGACCAGCTGAGTCAAGAGGGTGGAACCCCATCTCTACAAAATAAACAAACAAACAAACAAATATAATGAGCCAGATGTGGTGGTGTGTGCCCGCGGTCCCAGCTACTCAGGAGGCTGAGGCAGGAGGCTCACTTGAGCCCAGGGGGTCAAGGCTGTGGTGAGCCATGATTGTGCCACTGTACTCCAGCCTGGGTGACAGAGTGAGACCTTGTTCTCCGAAAAGAAAGAGAAGAGAAGAGAAAAGAAAAGAGAAATGAAAAGAAAAGAAAAGAGGGAAGGAGGGAAGGAAGGAAGGAGGGAAGGAAGGAAGGAAGGAAGGAGGGAGGGAGGGAGGGAGGGGAGTGGAGTCGGGGGAGGGGGAGAGAGGCAAACCAGGCGCGGTGGCTCACACCTGTAATCCCAGCACTTTGGAAGGCCAAGGCGGGCAGATCACAAAGTCAGGAGTTCGAGACCAGCCTGGCCAATATAGTGAACTCCCGTCTCTACTAAGAAAAAAAATTTAGGCCGGGCGCGGTGGCTCAAGCCTGTAATCCCAGCACTTTGGGAGGCCGAGACGGGCAGATCACGAGGTCAAGAGATCGAGACCATCCTGGTTAACACGGTGAAACTCTGTCTCTACTAAAAAAATACAGAAAACTAGCCGGGCGAGGTGGCGGGCGCCTGTAGTCCCAGCTACTCGGGAGGCTGAGGCAGGAGAATGGCGTGAACCCAGGAGGCGGAGCTTGTGGTGAGCCGAGATAGTGCCACTGCACTCCAGCCTGGGCGACAGAGCGAGACTCCGTCTCAAAAAAAAAAAAAAAAAAAAAGAAAAAAAAGAAAAAAAATTTAAAAAGAAAAAAAATTTAAAAAGAAAAAAATTAGCTGGACATGGTGGCGGGTGCCTGTAGTCCCGGCTATTTGGGAGACTGAGACAAGAGAATCACTCGAACCCAGGAGGCGGAGATTGCAGTGAGCTGAGATTTCGCCACTGCACTCCAGCCTGGGTGACAGAGTGAGACTCCAAAAAAAAAAAAAAAGAGAGAGAGAGAGAGAGGAAGGAGGGTAGGAGGGAAAGGGAGGGAGGGAGGGCATGGTGACAATGGGATAGAAAGATTCAGGGTTCTGTATATAGTTTATATATTTTAATAGAGAATGAAGATATGCAATTTATCAGAAGCTATCAATAATGCAATGATAGCAAATCATACTTTGCATGTCAAACTGAGGCATTTCTGTCAGTATTAAAATAAAAATATTACATCCACAGAGAAACACTTATTGCCATTATTGGTCATCAGATGCCAACTCAGGCTCCACTTGGCTCCCCAAGAAAGAGACACCATCTGGTGTGATGGTTAATTTTATGTGTCAGTTTGACTGGGCTAAGGGATGCCCAGAGAGCTGGTAACACGTTATTTCTGGGTGTGTCTGTGAGAGTGTTTCTGGATGAAATTAGCATTTGAATCAGGAGGCTGAGTAAAGGTCACCTGTACTAATGTGGGTGACCATCATCCAACCACTGAGGGCCCAAATAAAACCAAAGGCAGAGAAAGGGATGGATTTTGTCTCTGTCTCCTTGAACCAGAGCACCTGTCAAATCCCATCCTAGACATCAATGCTCCTGGTTCTCTGGCATTCAGACTCCAGTACTTACACTAGTAGCCCACGCCCCCATCCCCCACCACCCCCTCCACCTCCACACACACAGGTTCTCAGGCCTTCGGACTGAATTACACCATTGGTCTTTCTGCTTTTCCAACTTGCAGAGGACAGATGGTGGGACTTCTCACCCTTCATAATCGTGTGAGCCAATTCCCATAACAAATTAAAAATTATTAAGCATACTAATACATACTTAAATATGTCTGTGTGTGTACATGTATGTATATGTGTGTATATGTATGTATGTGTGTATATATATGTATGTATATGTATGATACGTGTGTATATATAGATAGGGAAGAGTTAGCATCTTGGATATTTGAGACATCTCTAGTTTTACAGTGACACAGACTGAAGATATTGGAAGCTCTTTGTCTCAGAAACACCTAATATTTTGCAGTGTTTATATATATATATACACACACACATATATACACACACACATACATATATACACATACATATATACACACAAATACATATACATATATGTATATATGTATCCTATTGGTTTTTTTCTGTGAAAACCCCTAATACACCTGGTGTAAACAGAGGGGCTCCAATTTCACTTAGGACCAAAACACTATCGGTCTTCCGGCCCCCTTTGCTCTGTCTTCCCCACAAACCTCACAGGCAAATGTTGTTTGAGCTTTAATTTCACTGGATTTTTACAGTTTGTATTCTGTTTAGTTCTGTGGTTCTCATTTCTTTTTTTCTCATAATGAAAACACAACTACAAAATGACCTCTAATGAAGTTATTATTTTACAAAGACTGAATATCCAAAACCAGTGGAGGCTTTTTTTCCCCCCAGAATAGTGTACTGGAAGGTGCTAGTAGCTCTCGCATATCCCTTCATCGAGTAATGATCCACCAAATCATTTCATCTATAATTAAATCATCTACAATGTCTTTCTCAGCCCTGTCATCATAAATTTAACCAATGCAATATTGCTTAACATCAACATAAATGCGTCTTAGGTATGCATCCTCTCACCCAAAAGGATTTTCAAATGTAAGTATTGCTTTAATCAGCACTTGGCCTTTGTTTATTTAGGGCTCTTTGTGTAAAATATTAGATGTTTCTAAGACAAAGAGCTTCCATCCTTTTCAATCTATGTCAATGTAAAACTAGGATGCTAATTCCCTCACCAGTGCTTTTCCTACTCCTCCTTCTCTCTTTAATATCTGGCTCCATCAGCAGCTTCTTCTATTGAGTGTGGAATCTAGTACAAATGAAATCTCTACATAATTGACAAGGTCTGAAATTTGACTGATTATCTTTTATATGGTTTTTAAAATTTCTTCTTCTGATAGCATTTTTTTCTGCTGTTTTATTTGTTGGAAAAGTGGCAACAATTCAAGGAATGGTGTTTTCTTCAGTTACTAATTAATCCACTAAGAAACTTAAAAGCATTCCCTTCTGGGAAAAGGGAGCCTTATGTAGTTGACAAAAGTCCTTTATCCTAAAAGGTCCAAAGGCTTAATCATTGTCAACCTCCAGTAGAGCTGCCATACTTTTAAAGACTCCCTAAGGGCTTCTCATGGAAGACTGCTCAAAGAAGAAGTCCAGTCATGGAGAAAAGTCGAGCTTGATGAATTCCAAATTCAGCGTTTCAGTCACTTAGAGATAAGCCTTGTAACTGTCATCACATATGGGCCACAAAAGAAGAGTCTCTTATTTGTTCCAGTCAAGTATGCAAATATTATAGCCAAGTAGCCAAAAAATTACTCCTTCACCCACCTTTCTTTAGATGTTATTGATATCCTCAGAACAACCATGCACAATCTCCCACCAGGTTTTTGGGCTAAAATGTAGCTGACTAAAAATGGAAACTTTCACTTCATCTTACAGTATTTATGTACAAACAATCCTGAGTGGTCTCCACATAGGAGCTGCACTTCTACAGACAATATATGCACCACAAAATTAACTTATTTGGGAACTGGAGGAGATTTTTTCAAATTGACAAATGAAAGTTGTAAATATTTATGGTGTACAATATGATATTTTGATATACGCACACATTGTGGAATGGCTAAATCAAACTAAGAGGGGATTTTATTTTACCCTGGACCATGTAATTCCAGTATAGCTGTCATTTAGGCAAATAGTCTTTGATACAAATGTAAAGTAACAACAAGTGATCTTAAATTCATCCACAATTTCAGAAATGAAAAAGAAAAATCTCAAATGTTTTTATTAAGGAAATGTTAAATGATGGTGGCAGCTTAGAAGTGACCAAAGTAGTAAGAAGAATGAGGCTCAAGAAATTGAAATTGTCAATAATTCTTTATCCAACAATAATATTAATCAATAATAAGCAACAGATGTAAAACAAGGCATAACATGGTATTATATGCTAACAAACAATATGAATAAAACAAGGCATGGCTAATTTAAAGGTCTCTGAAGCACACCGTTTGTTTTTTAATGCATCAGGGTAATTATGGTAATTTTTGAATATGTCCACAAATTCTTTGATATTTCCCTTTTCAGAGGTAAAGCCTAATTTCCCTCCCCGTGAAGATGTGACTTGCTTCAACAGAATATGGGAGAAGTAAAGATATGTGACTATAAGACTATGTCATGAAGGACATTGTGGCTTCTGCCTGTCTTTCTTCTGGATCACACCCCAGTGGAGAAAGACAACCTCCATGTTGTGAGGACACTCAAGCAGCCCTTCGTGGAGGTCCACATGGTGAGGAATTGAGGCCTCCTGGCCGATGACTCATGCTAACTTGCTAGCCATGGGAGTCAGCTACCTTGGAAGCAATCCTTCATCCCCAGTCAAGCACTCAGATGACTGCAGCCCTGGCCAACATCTTGACTGCAACCTATGAACGACCCTGAGCAGAACTGTCCAGCTAAGCCACTCCTGGCTCACAGAAATGGGGTGAGATAATAAACATTTATTGTTTCAAGCTGTTAAGTTTGGGGGTATGTTACACAGCAAGAGATAACTAATATAGAATATTTCACTCATTTCTACATGAAGATTTCTTTTCCTTTTTTGGAGACAGAGTCTCACTTTGTCGCCCAGGCTGGAGTGCAATAGTGTGATCTCGGCTTACTGCAACCTCTGCCTCCCAGGTTCACGCCATTCTCCTGCATCAGCCTCCTGAGTAGCTGGGACTACAGATGCCTGCCACCACGCCCGGCTAATTTTTTTGTATTTTTTTAGTAGAGATGGGGTTTCACCATGTTAGCCAGGACGATCTCAATCTCCTGACCTTGTGATCCGCCTGCCTCGGCCTTCCAAAGTGCTGGGATTACAGACATGAGCCACCGCTCCCAGTCCTAAATGAAGATTTCTGTCACATAAATATACAATACTGTATTTATCAAACACTATGTGTTAATATATTCATTGTCAATCCCATCCCATTAGAATGTAAGCTGCATGAAAGCAAAAGTTTGTTTGGTTCAGTGCCATAGACTTACAGTGTTGATAAATCAATAAATATTTCTTGAATGTATGAATCACTCAATGAGTTCATCCTACTTTGTATCAGATTAAAAAGCGGATAATAAAAAACTTTTTGGACTAGTGCTTAATCAGTGGTAAGCTAAATAAACTTCAGCAAAGGGGTTAAAAGGTCATCATATTTATAGTTGAAAGCTGGAATAACTTTTCTACTGTTGATTTTATTATTTAGATACAGTACCAGTGAAATCTATTTGTTGACAAAAGGAAAAGGTTCAAGTGTAGATAAAATTCTACAATTTCTACACATAGTGTTTAACAAACAAGTATGAGAAGAGAAAGTACTATAGAAAAACAATTACCAAGCGCACACACGTAACACACACACACAAACACCCCAGAGTCTGGTGTGGAGTGTACTAAAGGGTCTCTACATGATGAACTCTATCAACAACTTCAAAATGCTAAGGAGCTGTAACATGAGTACAATGTGGTAAGTCTTCTATGAGCCAAAATAAATAGTGTAGTGTTCATTTTCAACACTCACAAAGCTGTTGCTTTCCTATGTGTGCCATGGAGCAGACATGTCAGTACATTTTCTTTCTTTCAGCAGCGTTCCTATTTGCATCTAAAGACCCATCTAATCAATCTAATTATTTTCCACCATGTCCAATTGAATCCTTCTCTACTAAATTGCTTCTTTATTCAAGCTGTACAATTTCCTCTGTGTTCTTCCACGGTCGTCATTGTATCTTTTACTTTCTTTGCATTCACTGGACATTAAAGAAGTGCCTAGTAAATGGCTATTCTGTATTTTACCATTCAGGTCTAAAACAGCCTTAAAAAGCCTGTAGTTATCTCCTGATCAATCCAACAAGGAGTTGAATGTCTACCACCAGCTCCTACTCTTCTAGGTGATGTAAATGAGATAACATTTTTGAAAATTAGATCATCTTTTCCAAAAGAAAATATAATTCACCACAAAAAGATGGCACTGTAGTGAACAAGATTATCACACTAGTCTTATATTAGGCAATTGGTAAAACTATGTATGAGTTCAGCTTCCTGGCTGAATTGTGTCCCAGAGATGGAAACTATGGAAGTTCAGTGAAATCAGAAATAGGTAAAGATTTCAGAAGCAAGGTTAATACCAGGTCTGTATGGGTTGCTTGAGCTAAAAGCAGATTGACTTCCACGTCCTAAAGAAAGCAATCCCAGAAAATAAAAAGAGAAAAAGAGAATGAACAGAGAAAATAATAGTGCATGAATAAATCAGGGACATAATAACTGACTTAATAATGAGATTCCACCTTTAATAGAAAAAATGACAGTTGAATGTTTTATGAATTATTGATGCCTGGGACAATGAAAATAATAATTGTCTGACACTCTTCTGTTTAAGAGGCAATGGCAAGCTGGAGCTTGTGAGATATGTTGTCACTGGCCTGGGTCCGGTCAGGTGACATCCACTTTTCTCCCTTGCTCAGTTGTTTTAAAAAATAAATGTAGAGAAACATCATATGCCAGGTATAGACAGCTTTCAAAGAATCATAATATTGGGAGAAAGGAAAATCATGGTAAGAACAAAATAAGATAATGAAGTACAGCATCATAAGTAATCTTGACTCTGCCGCCTGTGTTAGTCTGTTTTGTGTTGCTATAAAGAAATACTCAGGACTGGTAATTTATAAAGGAAAAGAGGTTTATTTGTCTCACAAATCTGCAGGCTGTACAAGCATTTCACTAGCATCGGCTCAGCTTCTGGTGAGGCCTCAGGAAGCTTTTAGTCATGGCAGGATGAACAGGAAGCCAGCATGTGATGACATGGGGAGAGAGGAAGCGAGAGAGAGATAGGAGAAGGAGGTGCCAGGCTTTTTTAAGCAACCAGCACTCACTTGAACACTGAGTGAGAATTCACTCATGACCATGGGGAAGGCACCAAACTATTCAGGAGGGACCTGTCCCCATGACCAAAACACCTCCTACCAAGTTCCACCTCCAACATTGGGGATCACATTTCAACATGAGATTTGGAGGGGAAAAATAGCCAAACCACAGCACCGCCTCATCCCCCTTCCCACCCTATGGGTGCTGCAGTTCCCTGCTCTGTTACTGTTAACATCTTCAATAGGCATCACTCATGCACACATGCACCAGGCCTTGTGTTGGCTGGGGGACGCAGTGGTGCACCAAACAGGCAAGAATCGCTGTCACATGGATATCCCCCTTCTTCATGTATTTCATTTATTGTCTGCTTCTACCACCTTAAAAAGCAAGGTCCAGGAGTTTTTATATATACATATGTGTGTGTGTATATGTATATATACATACATGTGTGCAAATATGTATATATACATATATGTGTATATACATATAGATATATGTGTATATACACATACTTGTAGATATATGTGTATATATGCACACATAAAATTAATGTTGAGTTTATAGCAGCTCAACATTAATTTTTCTCACATTAAACAAATATCTTCTAATGAAATTTTAAAAGGACAGGGGAAAGCCTTTGATACTGGTCCACATGTTTGCCTTTCCTCAGAATTATCCTTTTCAAGGAGTGAGGAAGCCGGGATATTTATACATCAACTCCCTGCAGTCATTGATTGAGAGTTGCTTCCAGGGAATTGTTAATTTCCTGAATTAGAGCAACTGTTTTGGCCAGAGAAAGCCCTCAGGCAAAGGGTTGTAGCTGTTAGCAGTAGGTCATAGAGCCAGCTTGCTCTCAAATGGTGAGGGCTCAGAGAAAAGGACCGGGTAGAGTTTGCCACAGTTTATAATTATACATGCTACGTTACAGAGTGCCTTATCCACAGGCACACTAGCGACGGTGCCTATGGCTTTCCTCGGCCATGGCCCTCCCTACAGGGGAGGTAAGAGGACATGACCACGTGGATCCCATGCAACCCCTTCTAGACCATGCTTCAAGGAGCTGGAATCCCAAAATTCCTTCCTGTTAAGGGTTGAATTTTTCCCCCAGCAGAAAATACATTGGAGTCCAACCCCTAGTAGCTCAGAATGTGACCTTATTTGGAAATAGGATCTTTACAGACATAATCAAGTTAAAAATAAGACTGGGCATGGTGGCTCATGCCTGTAATCCCAGTACTTTAGGAGGCCAAGGCAGAAGGATCACTTGAGTCCAGAAGTTCAAGACCAACTTGGGCAACATAGCAAGACTCCATCTCTACAAAAAAATTTAAAAATAAGTTAGCTGGGCATGGTGGTGCTCATCTGTGGTTCCAGCTACTCAGGAAGCTGAGGCAGGAGGCTAACTTGAGCCCAGGGAGTTAGAGACTGCAGTGAGCTGTGATCATACCACTGCACTCCAGCCTGGGTGAGAAAGCAAGACCTTGTCTCAAAAAAAAAAAAAAAAGAAAAGAAAAAAACATTAAGGCTGGGCACTGTGACTCGTGCCTGTAATCCCAGCACCTTGGGAGGCCAAGATAGGTGGATCATTTGAGCTTAGGATTTCGAGACCAGCCTGGATGACATGGCAAAACCCCGTCTCTATAAAAAAATACAAAAAAATTTAGCCAGACCTGGTGATGCACGCCTGTGGTCCCAGCTAATCAGGAGGCTGCGGCAGGAGACTCACTTGAGCCCAGGAGTTCAAGGCTGCAGTGAGCTGTGATTGAACCACTGCACTCCAACCTGGGCGAGAGAGTGAGACCCTGTCTCAAAAAAAAAAAAAAAAAAAAAAAGAAAGAAAAAAAATTTTAAATGAGCTCATTAGGGTGGGCCCGAATCCAGTATGACCAGTGTCCTCATAAAAAGGAGAAATTGGACGTGGAGACAGATGTGGGAAGATTGTGTGAAGAGACACAGGAGAAGATGGCCATCCACAAGACAAGGAAGGAGTCCTCACTGCATTCAGAAGAAACCAACCCTGCTGGTATCTTGGTTTGGACTTCCACCTCCAGAACGGTGCAACAGTCAACTTCCATGGTTTAAGCTGCCCAGCTTGTGGTACTTTGTCATGGCAGTCCTAGGAAGCCTCAGAGGCAGGTAGGAGCTCTTTGGAAATCTATACGGGTATATTGGTTTCCTATCAGCAGCAATATCTGGTTTTCACTGTTTTTTTTTAATGGTAGCAGCTACTGGTGCTCAATGCCTAGATCTATCAATTAATTAGGTTTGCATACTAGTAATGTTCTAATTCTACTACTTTGCTTTTATTTATGCAATGGAATAATTTTATAAGATGATTCTTCCTGTCATCTATTTGGTCACCAGTGGTGTGGTTCACATGGGAAAAGCAGGACAAGTGTTCCCCTTATGTGGTTTTCATGATAAAAATTGGGTCTTTATTATCCTTAGAAGGTGATGAGTTTCTTACTTTTTATATTCATTATACTCATTTTCAAAGTTATGGTTTTAAACATATTTGATAGGTTTCAATCCATTGAAATTCTTATTCTTATAGAAGTTCAAATTTTCCCATCTTTGGCCAGTGAGAGCTTCAGATTGTCTAGCCAAGTCCTTTTGACATTGTGTCTGTGCCATTTAATCCTCAAAGCAATTCTTTGATGTAGATATTTTTACCTCCATTTTACAGGTGGGTTTACTGCAGTTAAGTGCTTTGCCCACAGCTACACAGTAAATGATGGAAATGGAATTAAAGTCTAGGCAACTTTTTTACAAAACTTGACCTCTTCAACACTACAATAACTCACTATTGACAAGAATATGTCCAGCTTTAGCTTTACAGGTCTTAACTGTGTCAGATAATATTACATATATACTTGTATTGGTTTGGGTTCTCCAGAGAAACAGAATGAATAGGAGATAATATTTTTACATCTATATATAATTTGTGTGTGTGTGTGTGTGTGTGTGTGTGGAGAGAAAGAGAGAGAGAAATTTACTATAAGGATTAACTTGTGGGATGAAGGCTTGTGTTAGCCCATTCTCACTCTGCTAATAAAGACATATCTGAGACTGGGTAATTTGTAAAGGAAAGAGGTTTAATTGACTCAGAGTTTTGCATGGCTGCGGAGGCCTCAGGAAACTTACAATCATGGCAGAAGGGAAAGCAAACAGATCCTTCTTCATATGGCAGCAGCAAGAAGAAGTACCAAGCAAAAGGGAGAAGCCCCTTATAAAACCATCAGATCTCATGAGAACTCATGCACTATCACGAGAACAGCAAGGTGGTAATTGCCCCCGTGATTCAACTGCCTTCCGCCAGGGCCCTCCTATGACACGTGGGGATTATGGCAACTACAATTCAAGATGATATTTGGGTGGAGACACATCCAAACCATATCAAAACTGAATAATCTAATCTGTGCAGCTGGCAAGCTGGATACCCAAGAAAGCCAGTTGTACAGTTCCAGTCTGAGTCCAAAGGCCTGGCAACCAGGAACACTGATGGTGTAAGTTCCAGTCTGAGAAGAGGAAAAGACCAATGTCCTAACCCAGGCAGTCAGGCAGAGAGAGCACATTCCTCCTTATCCTGCCTTTTGTACTATTCAGGCTTTTAACCAATTGGATGAGGCCCATCCACACTGCAGGGTGGGGGTTGGAGGGCAATCTGCTTCACTCAGTCTGCAGATTCAAACATCAATTTTTTCCAGAAATACTCTCACAGACATACCCAGAAATTTTTAACCGATATCTAGGACTTTGTTACTCAGTCAAATTGACACATAAAATTAACCATTGCAATATTCTTTTGTAATTAATGTTTAAGTGAACTTGTTGCAGACTGTAGTGCAGTCAGGCAATGAGCATAGATTTTGCCACTGGCCAGAATCACTGTCAGAAGAAGTTTTATGGATGGTCATGGCTTGGTGTTGGCCATATACAGAAGCAAAGCAATGTGGCATACACAGCGTTGAAGTGTAGGTGACGGTTCAACAAAGTCAGTCTCCAGACATTCCCATGGCACCATTAGATTTGAGCTGTTCATTTCACAGGAACCTAAATACTAAACTGGATTTAAAGTATTATTCTGTTCTACACATTGATGGTGGTCTATAACTTAAGAACAATGAGCAAAGACAGAAAATCATAATAGCAATATTCAAACAGTCAAAGGCTGAATGAAGCCCAGCGTGGTGGCTCACGCCTGTAATCCCAGCACTTTGGGAGGCTGAGGCGGGTGGATCACGAGGTCAGGAGATCGAGACCATCCTAGTTAACATGGTGAAACCCTGTCTCTACTAAAAGTACCAGGCGTGGTGGTGGGCACCTGTAATCCCAGCTACTTGGGAGGCTGAGGCAGGAGAACGGTGTGAACCTGGGAGGCGGAGCTTGCAGTGAGCCGAGATCGTGCCACTGCACTCCAGCCTGGGTGACAGAGGGAGACTCGGTCTCAAAAAAAAAAAAAAAAAGGCTGAATGAAAGCTGTTATGGGTTGAATTGTGTCCCCCCAAAAGATATGTTGAAGTCCTAACCCCCAGTATCTGTGAATGTGACCTTATTTGGGAACAGATTTGCAGTTGTAACCGAACTAAAATGAGATCATTAGGGTGGATCCTAATCCAATATGACTGATGTCCTTAGACGAGGAGAAAGACACACAGGGGGAAGATGGCCATGTGATATTGGAAGCAGAGGTTGGAGTGATGCACCTACAACTAAGGAACTCCGGGGATTGCTGGCAAACACCTGGAGCTGGAAGAGGCCAGGAAAAATTCTCCCCTGCAGGCTTCAGAGAGAGTGTGACCCTGCAGACACTTTGATTTCAAACTTCCAGCCTCCAGAACTGTGAGACAGTACACTCCTGTTTTAAGCCATCCAGTACTTTGGTACTTTGGAACAGCAGCCCTAGGAAACTAAGACGGTACCTTTAATGGGTCCTAATTTTACCTATGAGAGGATCAAGAGCCAGTGAAGCTGGCCAGTGGCTCACACCTGTAATCCCAGTGCTTTAGGAGGCCAAAGCAGGAGGACAGCTTGAGCCTAATAGTTTGAGACCAACCTGGGCAATACAGAGAGACCCCATCTTTATAAAAATTTCTAAAAAATTAGCTGAGCATGGTGGCGCAAGTCTGTAGTCCCAGCTACTCAGGAGGCTGAGGTGGGAGGATCACTTGAACCCGGGAGATCAAGGCTGAAATAAGCCATGACTGCACCACTGCACATCCAGCCTGGGTGGCAGAGCAAGATCCTGTCTCAAACACAAAAACAAACAAAAACAGTCAGTGAAGTAAAAAGATTTGCCAAAGTCCTCACAGTACAGCCAACACTTGAATCCAGACCTGACTCTTATTCCAGTTTTCCATAAACAATAACATATTGATTGGCTCTTGATCCAAGCATAAAAATTAATTCTTTCACTCTCTTTACAAATATCCATTAAATACCCACCAGCTGGCAGCCACTAATATAGACAAAGAGATACATTGGTCTGGAAAAAGTTTTTTTCCTTCATGGTACTTAGAATCTACTGGGGAATGGCCAAGCGCAGTGGCTCACACCTGTAATCCCAGCACTTCGGGAGGCCGAGGCGAACGGATCACCTGAGGTCAGGAGTTTGAGACCAGCCTGGCCAACATGGTGAAAGCTCGTCTCTACTAAAAATACAAAAATTAGCCAGGCATGGTGGCAGGTGCCTGTAATCCCAGCTACTCCAGAGGCTGAGGCAGAAGAATTGCTTGAACCCAGGAGGCGGAGGTTGCAGTGAGCCGAGATCACACCACTGCACTCCAGCCTGGATGACAGTAAGACTCTGTCTCAAAAAAAAAAAAAAAAGTCTACTGGGAAAAATGGATAATGATTAACATTAACAATTAATAACAATAAAATAACTACACAAGAATATATAGCAAATATGATAAGCTCATATTCTGGTAAAGGGGGTGAAAAAATAAAAGAATGAAAACAAGTTACAGTAATAAAATATTTTCATAAAAATAAAAAAATAAAATTAAGTGCAATGTCCTTGTAGCCATTTCACAAATAAATCAAAAATCAGGCTACACTGTAATAAATGTATAAAGATTAGACCAGTAGTTCTTAATAGGGGGGGATTTTGCCCCCAAGAAAACATCTGGCAAAGTCTGGAGACATTTGTGATTGTCAAAGGGAGCGCTATCTAGCAGGTAGAGGCCAGAGATACTGCTAACTATCCTACAATAAACAAGACAAACTCAGCAACGTAGAATTATCCACTCAAAATGTCAATAGTGCCCAGGTTACACTGAACTAGACTAAATAGAGGCATTTTTTAAACTGTACTCCTTAGTTTTATCACCACTTCCTTATTGAAAAGGACTTGAAGGTTGATATCTGAACCACTGTAAATCCACTAGAATTTGTTTACTGCAGGTCTGTAGAAAAGTACACTTATTTCTCATTCCATACTCAACAAATCCTTTCGTCCTCTGAATAATGTCATAGTCATTATTTTACACTGATATCTGTACTAGGTGAACTCATGACAATTGCTATGAAGATCCTGGAAAAATCTAATTAACAACACCTTTATATAATGCTGCCTTAACCAGACCCATTTCTGCTAAAGTACACTATGCGTTTCACATATATCAGAGACTGATATTTCTATGTTCTCTATTGTTCATCAATGGCTTTTTTTTTTTTTTTTTTTTTTTTTCCCTGAGACAGAGTCTCACTCTTGTCGCCCAGGCTGGAGTGCAGTGGTGCGATCTCAGCTTACGGCAAACTCCACCTCCAGAGTTCAAGTGATTCTCCTGTCTCAGCCTCCCAAGTAGCTGGGATTACAGGTGCCTGCCACCACACCCAGCTAATTTTTGTGTTTTTAGTAGAGACGGGGTTTCACCATGTTGGCCAGGCTAGTCTTAAAACTGACCTCAGTTGATCTTCCCACCTTAGCCACCTAAAGTGCTTGGATTACAGGCATGAGCCACCGCACCTAGCCATCAGTGGCTTCTTATATAAACCTATACGTTATTGACATGAGAATATTTAGATTTGTTAGGCACCAAGAATAAATAGTTGAAGCTGAGACAAATGCCTCTGAGATGACCACAAGGATCAAACCTGAACAACGGGACAGAAAGCAGGCAGCAAATAATCATATGGATATTAGGTTAAAGAGAAAGTGAGTGATACATTCAGTACAAGAAAATACACAAAATCAAAACCCAGGGAATCAGAACTTACACCATTATCCCAGCTGAGCAGAAGAATCAAGAGATAAGAAGTTTCATAAAAACAGATGATTCTGGATCCAGTATAGGAATGACAGGGCAGATGGATCAAGCATAAAAAGATAGGGCACATGGCCAATTCAAACCGGCTGACCTTGAGCTAGGTATCCTGCCTCATGGCAAAGAAACCACAGATTTAGGAGCCAGATCCCATGTTAAGGCTGACTGTGGACAGGTGCAAGGTGGAGAATTGTGATTATGGAAGTCTAGCACAAACAACATTAGACAGAAAAATAAGAAGACATAGACTAATGGAACAGAACAGAGATCTCGGAAATAAGACCACACGTCTACAACCATCTGATCTTTGACAACCCTGACAAAAACAAGCAACGGGGAAAGGATCTCCTATTTAATAAATGGTACTGGGAAACTGACTAGCCATATGCAGAAAATTGAAACTGAACCCCTTCCTTACACCTTATACAAAAATTAACTCAAGATGGATTAAAGACTTAAATGTAAAACTCAAAACTATAGAAACCCTAGAAGAAAATCTAGTCAATACCATTTGGGACATAGGCACAGGCAAAGATTTCATGACAAAAACATCAAAAGCAATTGCAAAAACTATCATCAGAGTGAACAGAAAATGCAGTCGAAAACTGGTAGAGTAGTCTAGACTGTTTGAATGAACTTCAATGAGCAGATCATGATTGTAATTGAATACTCTAATGAACATTCATAATCACCCACTAAAAGGAAAATTTAATAATTATTATTGACTTTCAAAATAAACCTTTGATTTATAAAGTAATGATAATTATAATTAGAAATAATAATAAGGGAGGCCGAGACGGGCGGATCACAAGGTCAGGAGATAGAGACCATCCTGGCTAACATGGTGAAACCCCGTCTCTACTAAAAAAATACAAAAAACTAGCCAAGTGAGGTGGCGGGTGCCTGTAGTCCCAGCTACTAGGGAGGCTGAGGCAGGAGAATGGCGTAAACCCAGGAGGCGGAGCTTGCAGTGAGCTGAGATCCGGCCACTGCACTCCAGCCTGGGCGACAGAGCAAGACTCCGTCTCAAATAAAAAAAAAAAAGAAATAATAATAAGTAAAACATACGCTTCTGTGGGCCAGGAACAATATATTATTCTACTTTCTCAGTTGAAGCTGAGACGAATACCTCTGAGATGACCACAAGGATCAAACCTGAACAATGGGACAGAAAGCAGGCAGCAAATAATCATATGGATATTAGGTTAAGGAGGAAGTGAGTGATACATTCAGTACAAGAATACACACAAAATCAAAACCTGATTTAATACTGACACTATTTCATACTATTAGAGTGATCTCTTCAGGTTCCTTTGAGTCTTATCATGATTTCATGTAGCAATTATCAAAGGGTATATAGTTTGGAGGCTCATGATGGTCCCCAAGACCTTCTCAGAAACTGTATAAGGTCAAAATTATTTTCATAATAATACTAAGATGGTATTTGTCTTTTTTGCAATGGAGTTTTCTGGAGCCTACATGACGTGTGATGTTGCAACAGACTGAATGTAAAACAGATATGAGAATTCAGCTGTTTCCATTAAGCCAGACAGAAGACATTTACAAACGTGCAAAACAATGCCATTCTTCTCATATATTCTTTTTGTTTAGTATAGTAACTTTTATTTTTACAAATATGTTATTTCAGTTGACATTATTACTGCTATTGGAAATGAATTATAAATAAATATTTCACAACTCTCTCAGTTTTAATTTCTACTATGGGTAAATATTGGTAGATATAACCCACATAAGCCCACATAAGGGCTCTTTGGAGTCCTTGATAATTTTCAAGAGTATAATGAGATTCTAAGACTAAGAAGTTTAAGGACCACTGATGTAGTGACTTAGAGGTCTAGTTTATACATTATAAATAGCATAATCTTGGCCCTACTTACAGAAGAATGATCTAAACTTGGCAGTCACAAGGGAAGAGCAAGAAGCAAGAAAAAAGTCCCAAAGAAGAGCAACTATTCTCTAACTGCTAAGAGTAGGGCGAGAATCTTTTATTAGCTAAAAACAACAGATTGTTTTATTCTATTTTTAAATGAACATTTTTTTATTTTAAAATTAGAAAAGAGCAAGATTAGCAGAAAAGCGGTCCAATATTTAATAATTTATGGCAGAATATTTTATAGATGATGTTAATATAAGAATAACAGAACTCAGCTATTCCAAGAGAAAGAGAGTCTTCCAAGATTTCCCAGAGAAGCAACATTGGACGCCAGATGTTCGTGCAGTTGAAGGATTTGCATGATCCCTTCAAATTCATTTATAAACAGAAATTGATGATATGACTAGAATGAAACTAAAGGAAAGGGTTCCCAAAAATAGGATAGACTTTTTTTTTCAGGTTTTAAAATTTGCAGCTAGTAATTCTTGCTGAGATGAAAAAGTAGTCACTCAAAGAGCCCACATTACCTTGGTGCATAGCTTTTCACTGACTGCAGAGATGGAGATAAACTGTCTAACGCAACAAAATGGGGAAGGACGCAGGTTTGTCTCGGGGATTTCCTGTCTTTCCTTTCCCTTTCCCTCACCTTCAGCAGCTCCTCCTTCCATTCCCACCCTGTTTCTATCCCTGAGTTCACCGCCTTCCTGACCCCAGCAATCTCTGTTTCTTGACCTGAGTCGGGTTCTGACTTAACCTCTGGCTGTCGGCAGGACCTAAGCCATGCCACATCTCCCCTGAGCCTCAGTTTACTCATTTATAAGATGGGAATGATAATCTGCCTGCCACCCCAGGTTATTAGGATTAAATGAAAACACTTTTTGTAAATGATATAGCTCCAGACAAAACCGTCAAATTATTAACCCCCTAATATTTATATCCACATAGAATATTTATGTGAGGCAGACCCCACACTAGGAGAGGGTGTCAGAAATGCCCCTGGCATCCTGGATGTCCTGAAAGGGAACCAGTTCAGAAGCCCAGTGGCTTTGTGTGGGTGGGTGAAAAAGCCGGGCCAGAGGGTTATTCTGGGCTTTGCCAGGCTCTCCTTTCTTCCTCACTCGTCTTCTTCAACATACCTGATCACCACTCAAGGACTGGGGGAGCCAGCCCTTTATCTACATAGATCCTCTTATTCCTGTAGGACCATCCCTGAACTTTGACTTTCCTTCCCTTTTTCACCATTGAATTGTTATCCTCTTACCTACATAGTGTTGAGTTCTACAGCCCAACACTTTGAATTTCTGCAGCCAGCAGCCTTCCACTCTATAGTTCTGGGGACCAGAGCACAGTGTAAGGGCTCCGGTGGCCAGGGCAGTGCGGGAGGATGGGGGAGGCAAACTGTGGGAGGAGTTCGTGGGCAGAATTTAAGCTTGGGCATGCCTCAGAAGGCAAGGGGATCTCGAATCCTCTGTGAGTAAATGCAGTTAGATCATGTGACGTGGGGGAGATGGTACTGGTGGTGATGATAATGACAGAAAGGAATGGTAGGTTTCACAGGGGAACATTCCAGACTGGTTACAAATACACCAAAGCAAGAACCTGTGTGTGTGAGATTTTTTTACAATGATATTAATTACAGCAATTTACATGAAATGTTAAACATAGATGCCTAATGATCGTGTGTCCCTGTGATGATTATGCTGCTCACTAGAGATGCTTGAGCTCAACTGTATTGTTTTCTTTGACAACAATAGCAAAGAGCTGCATCTGCGTGCTCCTCTTACCCGTGCTCATCAGTTGCCTGTCCCCAGCAAGACCAGCAAAGGCCATAAAACTCCAGCTGAGCCTGCAAGTCTGTCTCAGAGGCCGCACAGCCCATGTTAATGTGTTTGGGAGGTGTGTGAGTTTGTGTGTTTTCCTTTCTCTGTGTCTTCTATCTCCCCCTTTTATTGAGCTGCTGCAGTTAAAAGAAGACCAAAGGTTGGTGGGTGTTGAATACTTGCCCACAGTAACTGCATCTGGAGTAGTGATTTCAGAGTTCTTTTAACATCAGCAGCAACCAAAACATTTAAACAAAAGGGCCTTTGTGTGATTTTTAGTAACAAAGGGGTCTAGAAAGACCGTCTTGGTACCACATTTCTTATTTTTCCCAATCTTACATGTTATTGAAATAAACAACTAATGGCACAAATTAAATTTTATTTCTTTTTGGAGTATATGCAGACAATGACCTTACTACTTTCATAAATCATCTTCCAGCAGGGGACAATTTCAGAAGCAATAAGAAAGGTTTTTTTCCCCCCAATAAATTTTATGACGAGTTAAAAGCGGGGGAAAATACAAAAATAAATAAAATCCAGCCCAGATTTCAAAGGCATTACAACATAGTCCAAGGGTCAGGCAGCGCAAGCACTGTAGCTGTGATATAAGGAGATGTTACGGCCTTTGCCCGTTTAACAACACACTGCGACATTGCGGAACAAAAAGTTTTGTATTTTCATTAAAATTTTAGGTTAAAAAAGGAAAGGAGGACAGAGAATGCTTATATCATATGTTATTAAACTCTGCTGAACAGATTTAGCCATAACCACTAACAATTTTAAAATAGCAAATCCTACATTTCAGAAGCTCATCAGTGAAATAAGAGTTCTTTGTTTTGTTTTGTATGTTTGTTTCTTTGCTTTTAGCTTTTAAATATTAAATTCTTTCCCCAACCACAAGTTTCTTTATGCTAGATTCTGGTACAGTGGATTTACTTTTATATGGTGGCAAAAAACGTGGGTGAACTGCACAAGAATTATAAAACATCTTTTGGGGAATAAGTGGAAAAATAGATATTGTGAGTTAGGGAGAGAAAACATAGATAAAGCAGAAGCTGAGGTTTTTGTAATAAAGCCTTGTATAGATCACGGACATAATGTTAGAGAACACGGGAAAGCAAACCTAATACTCAATACTGTCTTTCTGCATGTTAGGAGGGCAGGGACTGAGATGGACTACAGAGCTTTGTGCATGCTGGCATGAAGCTATCACGGGCAGAGCTAAGGCTACACAACCTCGTGTCCTGGGAGCAGCTAAACACAGGGATTGGGAAACTGAGCAATGCCTAACTGTATGAAATAGCTGAAGGAAATATTTCTCGGAACTTTTTCCATCTCAGGCATTCAGGTCTGCCTCTCTGGGGACCATGCTGGAAATCTAAGAGACCGTAACAGCTCTGGGTCGTGAAGCCAGAGAGGCGACTGAACAAATGCAGGGAGGACCAGAAAGGGGAAAACATACTATAGGATCTACTTTTTTTAATTAAGTAAAACTAATTTATTTGAGATCTTAGGAAAGGAGGAGAGAAAGCGCATCTGATGACAAGAACTGGTTCGTTACTCATTATTAGTTGAAAATGGATAAGATGTTAATAAAAACGTTTTTATTTGGTGTACTCTTATTAAATGTAAAAATATGTAAAGGGATGTTTTTATATAAACGCTAAGTAAATTTTTATCACACAAAGGTTTTTACTTAACTGAATCTCTCTTGGATTTGTGCAGAATTAGACTTGCTTTATACAGAAAAACCTCTTATCAGCCTCTTTTATAGAGAAGGCAAGCATTGAAATTCCAGTCTTAACAGAAGAGTCGTGAAAATACCTCCACTATTTAAGTTGAGAGAAGAATATTGATAATTGGCTCCTTTGCCCAATATTAGGACTATAGAAAGATAAGCACGCACACACATATACACCATATATATATATACACATACACACAAAGGAGTTACATATATATATACTTTGATTATGACAACAGTAAACCATTATTTAGACAGCCTATGGTTATAGTGATTTTCTTAACAGTCAACTTTTGCTTTAGCTATTTCCTTCAATGGATCTTTTAAAAATTGTTGGTGGCTGGTGACGGTGACTCACACCTGTAATCCGAGCACTTTGGGAGGCCGAGGTGGGAGGATCACCTGAGCTCAGGAGTTTGAGACCAGCCTCCTGAGCTCAGGAGGCAACATGGTGAAACTCCGTCTCTACTAGAATTACAAAAAATTAGCCGGGTGTGATGGTGCATGCCTGTAATCCCAGCTACTCAGGAGGCTGAGGCACGAGAATTGCTTGAACCTGGGAGGCAGAGGTTACAGTGAGCTGAGATCGCACCACTGCACTCCAGCCTGGGGGACACAGTGAGACTCTGTCCAAAAAAAAAAAAAAAAAAAAAAAATTAAAAAATTTAAAACTATTTGTAAAGATATAGCCATGATTTCCTTACAAAAGTTCCTATATCAATCTTTTGAGAGTTAGAATACGCCACCTCCCACGCCTCCACCCCTTCTTCCCATGGGAATCTCCTCTCCATTAAGGATGTTGGTGATACACTTCTCTGTGGTTAGACAGCCAATTAGGAGCACCCTAACTAGCAAATCTTGCAATGATTCCATTTTCCACCATTCAAAAACATCTGTAGAGTTTCAGAATCTTCTGAGAAACTTTGCAATTCTCAAACTATAACTGATCTTTCAACTCCTGCAGAGGCTTATGAAGCTTGCGTACCAGCTAGTCTTCCTAATTTGGTTGTCATTAACTACAGTTAGTAAATCTAAGGATAGAATATATTAAGTCATAGCCCCAGTCTCCCATCTGTATTTTGTTTTCCCATACGGTGTTAAGTTTCTTAGCTGTGAATTCTTTACTGTAGTGTTTTCTTTTCTTTCTTTTTTTTTTTTCCCCGAGATGGAGTCTCACTTTGTTGCCCAGGCTGGAGTGCAGTGGCATGGTCTTGGCTCACTGCAATCTCTGCCTCCCGAGTTCAAGAGATTCTCCTGCCTCAGCCTCCTGAATAGCTGGGATTACAGGCACCCTCCACCACGCCCAGCTAATTTTTTTTATTTTTTCAGTAGAGACGGGGTTGTACCATGCTGGCCAGGCTGTCTCGAACTCCTGACCTTGTGATCCACCCACCTCGGCCTCCCAAAGTGCTGGGATTACAGGCATGAGCCACTCATGCCCAGCCCACTATAGTGTTTTCTATAGCCTAAGTCTAGGAGGAAGAAGACAACCTAGTAAAGATACTGGGGTCGCAATCTACTAGGACTGCAGTTATCTAACAGTGAACCCCATAATCACAGGACCGGCCCAAGTTACGATCTAGGGATGGCGGGTGGTGGGGGGAATACTCCCTCTGAATACATTGTAAAGGAAGAGTAGATGACAAAAATACATTGTATTTTTGAATTTATTCTGACACATTAAGTTCAATGTACTAATTTTTATTGTTTTTTGATGAGATACATTAGGCAGGCATGAAATAAAATTTTCATGATGACCAAAACCTATCCACTTGAAACTTACAGAAATCAACATTTTCACAGGTGACACAATAACTTTGAGAGAGAAATTTATTTCAAAATTACTATGTCTCCCTTTGGGTTCATTTTTGGGAACGTTGGAATGTGTGATTTCTAATGTGGTATATTTGCTTGGTGTATTCTTCACACACCTAGGTCGTTTCTTGGCTTTTATAGATTTCTCTCCTACTAGGGTGAAAGTTTCTTATAATCTTGTAGCCAGGGACCACATCTTATTCATCTATAGAGATGATGCCCCATATTACATGGTAAAAAGGGTCATGCAGTCAATTCTTATTAACCCTTTGTGAAATGAATTTTCTTTACTTTTAATAAGCTTTTGCTGAGTGCTTGTCACTCAAAAATCCAAGTGTTATTTGCATTCCATTTCACAGATGAACAAACTGAGACTCAAAGAGGCCTAGGCCTAGTAAACTAATGCAAGGCCCTGCAGTTAAAAGTTGAGCCAGAATTCATACCGAGGCAGGGTAACTCTAGAGCCCATGCTCTTTTTTTTGTTTTGTTTTGTTTTGTTTTGTTTTTGGAGACAGCATCTCTGTGTTGCCCAAGCTGGAGTGCAGTTGCGGGATCTCAGCTCACTGCATCCTTTGCCTCCTGGGTTCAAGCAATTCTCCTCCTTTAGCCTCCTGAGTAGTTGGGATTACAGGCTTGTGCCACAACGTCTGGCTAATTTTTGTATTGTTAGTAGAGATGGAGTTTCACCATGTTGGCCAGGCTGGTCTTGAACTCCTGACCTCAGGTGATCCCCTCGCCTTGGCCTCCCAAAGTACTGGGATTACAAGCATGAGCCACCGTGCCTGGCTGAGCCCATGCTCTTAATGACCTCACTTGTGTGCCTCTTCCTTATTGATTTATTCGATTAAAAATATGTTGAGTCACTGCTGTGTGCTGAACTCATTCCAGGTGTCGGAGAGAGACAGTGACGCAAAGGACCAGACCTTGTTCTCACAGAGCCTACACTCAGCTCCGAAAGTATGTGGGAAGAGGGAGAGAGGAAGAAAGAGGAGTGGAATGGCCAATCCACTCTATGGGAACTCTGTATTGAACCATTTGAGGAAGTGTGAGGCTGTTTCCCAAAAGCTGCTGCACCATTTTGTATTTCACCAACCAAGTGTGTGGGGTGCAATTTCTCTATATCCTTGACAACACTTCTCTGATATTTTGATTGTAGCCATGATGAGATGCATTTTAAATTTCTGATACAATTATTTCTAAAACAAAACCATCGAATCATGTCAAATCGAGCTGACTTAAAACAAAAAAGAAAGTCTTAACTTGAAGCTCTGATGAACCTCAACGCAGGCTGCAGAGCTCCTCTTTGTGTTTCTGTGAGGACAATGGTTGTGCCCTATCAGGCACTTAATGTCCAGGGCACTCACCAGCTCTTTGCAAACAAGTTTCCCAGATGGTCTTTAAATGATCAACCAGGCTCCTTTTCATGGCAAGACCCTTCCTCCCACGGCTTCCCCCCTGCTGTGTCAGTGAAAACAAGGTAAAACACTAGCTTTGTTATCAGCCCACAGAAAGCCTCTGAGAGGTGTATGTTCATTTTCTTTCTTTTCTATAAATTTACATTTTACAAGGGTCGTATCTCATTGAGACAAAAGTAGATCACCAGCGCATTTAACTTTGACCAGAAAAAAGTCATATCTTTTTAAGTGACCTGCATAAGATTTGAGGTCATTTTTAGATTAAATAAATGTAAGATACATTATTTTATATCGGGGAATATTTTTCTATCTCAAATACAATTTTTACATTTTACAAGATGCTTTCCAACTCTTGGGAATATTTGTTATTAAAAACGGGTCCTAAAACAAATCAGCAGTGTGTAAAAAAGCAAGGGGTACCTCCACTTAGCAACTAAGTTACCATATAGTACAGAAAGTAACTGTAATCCCTAAAACTCCCAGTATACACAGCTAACCTCAGCCAATACATACTCCTGAAGAGAGATTGCTACAAGCCAAACTGATCTCTAATAGGAACAAAGAACTGACTATACCTTTGGATTCCCCATTTTACTTTGTTATGATTAAAGTACTGCCTTTAACGCAATAAAAAAAAAAAGCCAAGCATATTTGCATTCAAGGTCAAAAAAGGAGTAAGACGGGATTAAAACCATGGCTTCATGCTATTTTAACTATGAAAGAACATCAATCAATCAAACGTAACTGAAAAATTCTTACTTGAAGAATTCTTTAGCTAGCAGTAACATCAAATACTTGTTTTATGTTTTTTCACTTAATGTTCTGATTCACAACTATTTTTTCTTGTTAGTGACTCCCACTGACTCCAACTTAAATAAATAAAGTTTGTTTTGAGATGAGTTTCCATGGTAAGACACTACTTTAAAGTCGATAATGCACTCAGTATGATAGAGTTCCTCCACATTTTCTTTTCGCCAGATACGTAGAATATCTCACATTCCCCTTACAACAACCTTGTGGCTTTCTACATAACACTGTATTAAAATAATACTTCAAATAACTTGTGCCTTTCATCGGAAGATCTCACAAAACTCTACTAAAAATACAAAAATTAGCCGGGTGTGGTGGCACACACCTAGTAATCCCAGCTACTCGGGAGGCTTAGGCACAAGAATCACTTGAACCCGGGAGGCGAGGTTGCAGTGAGCCGAGACTGCGCCACTACACTCCAGCCTGGGTGAAGGAGTGAGACTCTGTCTCACTAAAAAATAAAAATAAAAATAAAAATAAACACCTCCCTGCCCTACCCACTCCAAGCACCATGAAAGTATAAACTTCCCTTTGCTGAAAAGGTTGAGGTAAAAAGATGAATAATTTTTCACACAGGAAAAGACCTTTGAGATGATCTGTAGGCCACTGGTTCTCAACATGGGGTGCTCAGACAAAACGCAAACTGATGAGGAAGGCAAATTCTCAGGTCCCACCTGAACCTGGTGAACCAGAAACTTAGGGGATATTGGGCACAGCCAAGTCGTTTCTAACAAGCCTCCAGGTGATTCTGATGCACGCCAGAAAGTTTGAGAACCGCTGATTTAGGCTAAATCACTCATTTACAATGGAAGCCTCTAAACCACTGACAGGTTAGTGATTTGCCTAAAATTGTTAACGTCAAAATTGGGATTAGATTCCAAGTCTCTTAACTTCAATTAGTTCCAGTGTGCAGACTCTACCACTGTGAAACACATCAAAGAAAATCTCAACTCCTTCCCCGCTTTGACCCTACCTGAGCAGCCATACCTGGTTCAGAGTTTCCAAGTTCCAAACAAAACGAGAATCAGCAAAGAGAACTTGATGATACTTGTTTGCAAAATCCTGCCCCAGTTCTTTTTATTTACAGGATTTGTTGTATAGTAAACAGAGTATTGAATTGAACCCTGGAGGGTTTCATTCTGGTTCTGTCTCTAACCACACCACCTTCTTCTTACATCATCTATGAACATAGGAGAGATGTATTAGATTGTACAGTATGCAAATTTAAGAAATATCTAGAGCTCAGAAATTTCATGATTCCCCGAGCCTGACTGCTAAACAAGTTTTCTCATTGTCACCATGTCAGATACTATAAGTCCATTTTCCGGTGACCGGAACATCTGGATTCCTAATGCTTTTCTTTCCCACTTTTCCTCCATCCCCAGCCTATGCTCTATACAATGGCTGATGTGCTACCGTTTTTCAAATGTCGAACCATAATATGGCTGTGATTATGAAGGCAGAATTTAAAGAAGGAATCGTAAAATTAATCAGGAGATAAAGATTGCCAAAAAATAAACATTTTAACTTCCTCAAGAATGGAAATTTAACATGCTTGGAGGTTCGATCTGAATTAATATTCTCAGAGTTTACTCTGCGGATTTGACCACAGTCCAAGAAACAGCAAGAAATTATTTTTAATTACTTAAAGCAAATAGTGTTGTAATATAGGTTAAAACGTTGGCAATTGGCAAAGTCTGCTGCTTTCCAGCTTGCTTGTGTGACATCATTTATTGATAGACATAGAACTCAATACAGAGGTGTCATTGACATCTACATAACTTACATCTTCACTTTAACTGAACAGGAATAATACGGAAAACAGTATCACCTGGACTGCCAAAGAGAGTCACAGCAACACAGTTAGAGAAGACAAGGATTGCAATCACGTTGCTCTGATCATATTTTCAAACCGAGAATCTGGATAGAACATGAACAGTTGGATTGTGGATGCATTTCTTGTATCTTAAATCAGGGAGACAGTGTCACTAATAAACTCTCACACAATATCTTTCCATCTCTTCTTATGAGTCTTCTAATAACTGCTATTAACAGGAAAAGGACACTTTCCAAGATAGGCCAAAAAGAGCTGTGTTGTTGAAGATGTATTTTTCTACTTGTCAGCACAGACATTACTTCCTAACTGAAACACAAGCCTAAAGTCATAAATTCATTCTGAATATCTCATTTCTGTGGAACAAACCCTTTTTTTGTTTTGTTTTGTTTTGTTTCGTTTTTTTGCGATGATGTCTCACTCTATTGCCAGGCTGGAGTGCAGTGGCGCCATCTTGGCTCATTGCAACTTCTGACTCCCTGGTTCAAGCGATTCTCCTGCCTCAGCCTCCTGAGTAGCTGGGATTACAGGCACGCACCACCACACCCAGGTGACTTTTGTATTTTTAGTAGAGGCGGGGTTTCAGCATGTTGGCCAGGATGGTCTCGATCTCCTGACCTCGTGATCTGCCCCCTTCAGCCTTCCAAACTGTTGGGATTACAGGCGTGAGCCACCACGCCCGGCCCAAACCTTTTTTAAGGATAAAAAACTTTAACAGATACAGAAATAAGTTAATGAAGTCTCGAGTTTCTAAATTAAATTTGGAAGTATGTGAAATTAACAAAGGGAAGGAAAAATAACAGTACTTCAGGAAATTTCACAAGTTGTTTCATTAAAATAAGCTATAGTGATTTATAGAAAAGAAAAACTGAAATCAGTATCACAATGGATTAAATTAGCTTCTTTTGTTAATATCTACATGAAAACACTATACATTTTCTTTTCTTTTACTTATTATTATCTTTTTTTTTTTTTTTTTTTTGAGACGGAGTCTCGCGCTGTGTCACCCAGGCTGGAGTGCAGTGGCGTGATCTCGGCTCACTGCAAGCTCCGCCTCCCAGGTTCACGCCATTCTCCTGCCTCAGCCTCCGAGTAGCTGGGACTACAGGCGCCCGCCACCACGCCCGGCTAGTTTTTTGTATTTTTAGTAGAGACGGGGTTTCACCATGTTAGCCCGGATGGTCTCGATCTCCTGACCTCGTGATCCACCCGCCTCGGCCTCCCAAAGTGCTGGGATTACAGGCTTGAGCCACCGCGCCCGGCCTTATTATCATTTTTTAATAGAGATGGGGTCTCGCTATGTTAACCAGACTGGTCTTGAACTCCTGAGCTCAAGCAATCCTCCCAACTCAGCCTCCCAAAGTGTTGGGATTACAGGCGTGAGCCACTGCTCCCAGTCATTTTATTGTCTTATAGAAATAAACTAAGAAGTACAAAATATGTTTAATTCACTGAATTACATCATCCAAAAGTCATGGACTTTGAGAAAATAAAAGCACAGTATTTCAATGGTGCTATTATGCATACTAGTTGTGCAAAGGAAACTACCTAGAAGTGAAATTTGTAAGTAGTTCTTTAGGATTTTTAAGTAGTTCTTTAGGACAGGAATATTTTATGCATACTAAATGCTGTCAATATATATTTTCTTAATAGGTAGAAAAAGAATGAACTGGGTAACTAAATCTATCAAAATAAATCCTAACTGGGACCCAGTGCCTATAAATTCATTCGTTCATTCATTTATTTTGAGACAGGATCTTGTTCTGTCACACAGGCTAGAGTATAGTGACCCAATCATGGCTCACTGCAGCCTTGACTTCCTGGATTCAATCGATCCTCCCTCCTAAGCCTCCCAAGTAACTTGGAATACAAGTGCATGCTACCGTATCCAGAAAATTATTTTATTTTTCTATAGAGATGGGGTCTCACTATGTCACCCAGGCTAGTCCTGAATTCCTGGACTCAAGAGGTCCTCCTGCCTTGGCCTCCCAAATGGGCAGGATTATAGACATGAACCACTGTGCTCAGCTGCCATATAACTTGTATATCAAAACACTGCATGCTAGCCTATTCCTCACTCCCTCTTATTGGATGTGACCTAGCCCCATGGCCCTCTGTAAAGGAAACCTACATATGGATTGGAAGTAAATTGGCATCAGAACCCTTCTGTCCCTTTCACACAGCACAGTCAATTCAGAGTCCCCAACCTGGACCAGGCTCACGTCGGTCTTTGCAGTGGATGGGGAAAGACAGTGTCACTAAAGAAGCCTCCTACCCGGGATGTCCCGGGAACAGCTCCCTCGAGTGCTGTTTTCCTGTCAAGTCTTATCATTGTAATATGACTTTTGTTGTTTTTGGACTCTGTACAGAGACTTTCAGTTTTCAATGAAACAGTTGGCTTAAAAAAATACTTCAAGGGGAAAAAAAACATAACTGAATCGCAGCAAGGATCTCAGAAGTCATAGCCCTTGATCTTCCTCAACCTCCTCGGCGGCAGCTTTCTAAATATTATCACTCTCCTGCCTCCAAGGCCACTCCTGCCCCAGGCCCCTGCCCTCGGATCATTTCCTCTCCTAGTTCACCAAGAGAACGTCATCCAGAGAAAGGGGCTTCCTCAAGCTTCCTCTGTCCCCATTGCAAAGCTCTTTTTCTCTCCCTACCTGCTATGGTGCTGGGCATTATGCCAGGCCCTGGGCACTTATGAGCTGTGTGAATCCCAACAACAAGCCTCTGTTTTACAGAAAAGGCTCAGAGAGATCCCAGAATTTGTCAAAGTCATAGACTGTTTCTCTGTTTACAAGTTCCATTCCTTCTTGTCTGGGCTAAAAAGAAGCATCCCAATCAGATCAAGTCTTAACCTCCCTACACACATACACACACACACACACACACACAATGCTGAATCCCATTTTCCCACCTTTTCTGGGGACTTCTTTATCAGTCATTCAGTCCTCTAGTAACTTCACTTTTTATTTTTATTATTTTTTTTCAGGAAGGGGACAGGATCTTACTGCCCAGGCCAGAGTGCAGTGGCATGATCACAGCTCAGTGCGACCTTGAACTCCTGGGCTCAAGCAATCCTCCTGCCTCAGCCTCCTGTAGCTGGGACTATAGGAGCACACCACTGCGCCAAGCTAATATTTTAAAAATGTTTTGCAGAGACAAGGTCTTGCTTTGTTGCCCAGGCTTTGATCAAGTCTTAACCTCCCTACATACATACACACACACACACACACACACACACCCCCCGCAATGCTGAATCCCATTTTCCCTCCTTTCCTGGGGACTTCTTTATCAATCATTCAGTCCTCTTGCAACTTCACTTTTATTCTGAGCCAGGCTCCCCTTTAATGCCACATCCAAACCCATCAAGTCCTGATGGAATTCCACTCACAAACCGTCCTCAGCTCTACCACTTCCCAGCATCTTCACTGCCAAAACCCTGGGGCTGGCCCAAGCACCAGCAGCTCCTGCCCCGCCCACCGCAGGCCTCCTGACTCTTCTCGCTGAGTCTCCTCTCATCTCCAACAGACGGTTCTCCAACAGTAAGCATTGTGGACCTCAGAGGAAAAAACGTGTCTGTTCGGAGGCCCTGACATACAGGTGATAAGTGCCATGGCAATGACTAGTGTCAAATTGCACGCTGGTGTTTTAAGAAAGCCAGATACCTGGATTGGACTCTGGGGTGTTCTCTGAGGGACACCTTCGTCACACAAACCCTGTACTTCCTGGAATCAATACTTGTATTTTTCTAGTACCAAGTTACATGCACCAAATTATAAAACACTTTTCCATAATATTTTCTCACTGAGACTCCCGGGGCTTTTAATGTCTCTGGAATATATTTTTCCATTTTCCATAAGACTCAAAAGTAATAAGCTCTAAAAAATCTACTAAAAAGTCTCTGCAAAAAATAGAAGATGAAGAGGACTCTGATGCAGAAAGTGATCAGAACGAGATGAGTGAGCAGGAAGAGGAGTTTGAGGATGGCCCTACTATAGTCAAAGACTATAAGACCTGGAAACAGTAGTGCGATCTTTTCAGGATGACGCTGTCCTGAAGACAAGCCAGGATATTGGAAGAAACAAAGTGGAAGATGCATTCTGCAAAGGTGAACTCAGGCTGAATGGGGAAAAATTATGGAAGAAAAGCAGAATGGTGAAAGTGGGAGATACATTGGATCTTCTCATTGGAGAGGATAAGGAAGCAGGAACAGAGACAGTGATGCAGATTCTCCCGAAAAAAAAGTGTTTGAAGAGAAGACTGAAAGTGAAAAATACGCAGTGGTGTTACAGCGGTGGAAAAACTTAAAAATGCCTAAGAAGAGAATGTCTAAATAAACGGATTGCTTCACCGGGCACGGTGGCTCACGTCTGTAATCCCAGCACTTTGGGAGACTAAGGCGGGCGGATCATCTGAGGTCAGGAGTTCAGGACCAGCCTGGCCAGCATGGTGAAACCCCGTCTCTACTAATACAAAAATTAGCCGGGTATGGTGACAGCACACCTGTAATCCCAGCTACTCAGGAGGCTGAGGCAGGAGAATCACTTGAACCCGGGAGGCAGAGGTTGCAGTGAGCTGAGATTGGGCCATTGCACTCCAGCCTGAGCAAGACTCCATCTCTAAATAAATAAATAAATAAATAAATAAATAAATAAATAAATAAAATAAAATAAAATAAACGGATTGCTTTTTAGCAATAAAGCTACTTTCTAGTGGTAGAGAAAGGGGTGAATTAAAAAAGAGGACATTTTTATTAAAATAAAATTCTCTTACCATTAAAAAAGAAGAAGTCTGATCAATTCGCTGCCTAAAGCCTTCGGTTGTTTTGCACATCAATTAAACAAAAGCCAAGCCCTTTGCCTTGACCTGCAAAGCCCTGTGGAGCTGACCACTGTCCACCTATGAACCTCACTTCCTGCAACCTTCCTCCCCGCCTTGCCTTCCCTCCAGCATCCTAGGCTCACTCCCACCTCCTCACCTGCTTCTCCCTCTGCTGGAGGGCTGTTCATCCGTATGACGGTGCAGGTGCCCCTCGCCTCGTGACTTAGGCCTCAGTGCAAGCGTACACCATGGAGAGGCCTGGCCTCCAATAAAGTACCCTCTCCCCTACCACCTGGTGCTCATGTTGTTTATAGCATTTGCCAACACATGAGCACGTTATGTGTTCTGAGTTTGCTTTCTGTCTGTCTCCCTTTGCTAGAGTGGAAACCTCCTGAGGGTGGAGTTTTGTTCACTGCTCAGTCATCCTCCCCTCCCCTAGTAATTGTGTCTGCTCCCAAATAGCTATTAATAAACCCTTGCTGAAAGAATGCGTTGAGCCCATCAGTGTGATCCTCTCAGCTTACACATGCACGCACGTTTCCCACTCTCTCAAATGTCTTCTTTCCAATGTCAGTTCCTGTGGAACCCCTTTGCTTTCCTGCGTTTCACCACAGACTTTCTTCAGAAAGATTCTCCCTTCCAGCCACTCCTCTGCTACCACAACTTTACCCCGATCTCATCACTTTATTAAACTACAGGGTGATTTCCTGGTGTCAGGATCCAGTGGCTTCCCCCAGCTCCCATCCTACCCAACCACCCTGCTAGCTTTGTCTTTTCAACTTTGTATCCCCCAAGTCTAATACTATACCAGGTACATGGCCAGCTTAATATTCGTTGAGTGAATTAATAGTTAATTAGCTGATTTGACCCAGATTATCACCAACTCTTGAAATTCCTCTTTTGGCGGCGGGGCACGGTGGCTCACGCCTGGAATCCCAGCACTTTGAGAGACCGAGACAGGCGAATCACTTAAGGTCAGGAGTTCAAAACCAGCCTGGCCAACATGGTGAAACCCCACCTCTACTAAAAATACAAAAATTAGCTGGGCGTGGTGGCATGTGCCTGTAATCCCAGCCACTTGGGAGGCTGAGGCAGGAGAATTGCTTGAACTGGGGAGGCAGAGGTTGTAGTGAGCCTAGATCGTGTCACTGCACTCCAGCCTGGGTGACAGAACGGGACTCCATCTCAGGAAAAAAAAAAAAAAGAGAAAAAGAAAGAAACTTCTTTTGCCTTCCACAACTCTGTCGCTTTTTCCCAGTTGACCGTTTTACTAACAACATTCTTTTTCTCGGTCTTTATCATTAGCCCTTTCCTCTACCAAAAATATATATTCTTACTGTTCATTGGAGGGGATCCCAACAGCTTCATTTATCACTCATATGTTGAAAACTCTCTAATCTATATCTCCTGTCCCAATCTCTTTAGCTCCAAGTAGATACCCCCAACTTGCAAGACATAGCTTGATATTGGTAATGCATAATCACATCAAATTAAACTTGTCCAAAATGTAGCTCATCATCAGGTTCCCAGTATCAACTCCACTCCAGACTTGTGTGTTACAGCAGCATCATTCAATCAATTGCCCAAATGTGGAATCTCAGAACATTGCCTTCCATTCTGTGTTGACTCTGCAAAACATGAGAAGCAGAAGAGGAGAAATGGGAAAACAGAACTGTCAGTTTTGCATGCTACCTTAAACCATTGCTTTGCTTTGAGCTTTACAAACATAACAGGTTTGCAAAGTGTGTCACACACTCCAATTGAGATGTGCAGAAGATGGTAACTTCTTTATTTTAGTCCTTTTCCTCAGTCTTCAACTGTCAAAGGAAAAGTAAGTTAATGCTCAAGTCTGTTAAATGCATAATACAATCCAATGATTTAAATAGTCTGTTTAGGGAACGCCACATCTCTCTTGGAAAACAATGCTCAATCTTGGAGAAGCCTCCCCTCTTCTGATTCCTTTTATCTTTTTCTTTTTTTATTTTTTGAGACGGAGTCTCGCTCTGTCTCCCAGGCTGGAGTGCAGTGGTGCGATCTCAACTCACTGCAAGCTCCGCCTCCCGGGGTCAAGCAATTCTCCCTATCTCAGCCTCCTGAGTAGCAGGGATTACAGGCGCCTGCCACCGTGCCCAGTTAATTTTTAGTATTTTTAGTAGAGATAAGATTTCGCCATGTTGGCCAGGCTGGTCCCGAACCCCTGACGTCAGGTGATCCACGTGCCTCGGCGTCCCAAAGTATTGGGATTATAGGCGTGAGCCACCGTGCCTGACCCTGATTCTTTCTTGAGAGGTTGTCCAGGTGCATAGGAGGAAGGGTGTGTTATAGAGGTACCTGTGAGGTTTCAGGGAGACACTGGGGTTCTCAGACCCCATCATGATTCTGGAGTTGCTTGTCATGTGAGCTGTTGGTGCAGCCTGTAAGCTGGGCCTCCCAGCTTGCTCAGGACTCCACCTCACTTTGGCTCTGCTGGCTGTTTTCCCCTGAGCTTGGTGTCCAGCCTGCCAGTGGCCCCTGCCCCAGGCTCACCTTCCCCTGCCTCAGGAGGCCCCGCGACTGACTTGGCTTGTGTTCCACATAGGAATTGAAGTTGAGCCTTAAAAAATATCCACACTGCCATAATATTTCTGAGGCTGTGCCCTAGAAAGCCTATGGCAATAGCTCCCCTCCTTCCTCTTGGTGTAACCCACTAATTTAATTAACATCCCTGTCCCCCGTCCCCGCCCCACTCCACCACCAGAGACTTAAGGACTGGCAGCTTCCCTCTCCTCCCTCTTCTTCCATTTTGCACGAACACTCTTTCTCCCTTCTCCTCCCAAGAATCTTCAGAACCAGAAGACCGGTAGGTTTTCTTTTTTAAAATTTTCTTTTTATTGTTTTTAGAGACAGAGTCTTACTCTGTCTCCCAAGCTGGACTACAGAGGTGCAGTCATAGCTCACGGCAGCCTCGAACTCCTGGCATCAAGTGATCCTTCTACCTCAGCCACCCAAGTACAGTGGGCTTTTTTTTTTTTTTTTTTTTTTGAGCCGGAGTCTCACTATGTCGCCCAGACGGGAGTGCAATGGCCCAATCTCGGCTCACTGCAACCTCCACCTCCCGGATTCAAGCAATTCTTCCGCCTCAGCCTCCCGAGTAGCTGGGACTACAGGCACCCACCACCAGGCTCAGCTAATTTTTGTATTTTTAGTAGAGATGGGGTTTCACCATATTGGCCAGGCTGGTCTCGAACTCCTGACCTCGTGAACGGCCTTCCTCAGCCTCCCAAAGTGCTGGGATTACAGGTGTGAGGCACCGCGCCCAGCCCAGTGGGCTCTTCTTTTACTTTCCCCACATCCTGTTCCCTTTTCTGACTCCATTTATAACTGGGGGCAGGAGTGTCTCCTCTACACTGTGGGAAAATTCTAGAAGCTCACTACTCCAAGCTGAGTTATTGGCAGGCTAAAAAAAAAAAAAAAAGGAATTAAAGGAATTCGGAAAATATTTTCTCAAGATAGCCTGTTGAGCCTGACATAAATTAAAGCTGATGAAGTGAACTGCATCTATCAGTCTAAGAAATTTTAATTGATCTTAAAGGCAACACGAAGAGCCACTGACTTTTCCTTTCAAAGATCATTTTGGCTGCAGTATACAGAGTGGATTAGACACTAGTGCCTCCCAGATTTTGCACCCACAACATGCATGGAAAATGGTCATATTATATGGTACAATGGGGGAATAGGAAGAGGTGGCCCCAGACCCCGCCCAGCCACCATGAGGGTTGAAGGAATGAACACACCTGGAATCCATTCATGGTTACCCATGGATAAAGCAGGAAGTACAAGTCTGGAAGGCAGAAAGCTAGTTAAAAGGCAATTTTAGTAATTCATGCAAGGGATAATAATTGTCTAAACATTAGTTCTTCATAGCAGTAGATATGGGGAGAAATGAATGGATTTGAAGGATACCAGTTAGATAGAACAAGCATGTTGTGTTTGATTCAATGGCTGGATAAAAGATGGCACTAATTTACAGACATAGAAGGAATTTCCAAGACAGAAAGGAAGGGAGTGCCGTTCTTGCGAAGTCTGAAGTAAGGAAGATATTACGCAGGGGCAAAGGAGTTGCTAATAACATTATCTGGAATTTTTTTCTAAGTTAGAAAATACCCTAGAGAGCATGTTAGCCAACCTACCCATTTTACAGACAGTAATAATTCTTACTGTTTACTGAGTACTTCCTGTTTGTGAAGTGTTATGGACTAAATGTGCCCCTTCAAAATTGGTCTATTGGGCCCCATGGGCGCAGCGGCTCACACCTGTAATCCCAGCACTTGGGAGGCCAAGGCAGGTGGATCTGAGGTCAGGAGTTCGAGACCATCCTGGCCGACATGGCGAAACCCTGTCTCTACCAAAAATACAATAATTAGCCAGGCATAGTGGCAGGTGCCTATAATCCCAGCCAGTCTCGAGGCTGAGGCAGGAGAATCGCTTGAACCCGGGAGGTGGAGGCTACAGTGAGCTGAGATTGCACCACTGCACTCCAGCCTAGGCAACAGAGCGAGACTCTGTCTCAAAATAAATAAATAAATAAAATCGGTGTATTGAACCCCTTACCCGCCGTGTGATGGTATTTGGCGGTGGTGCCTTCGGGAGGTAATTAAGTTTAGATTTCGTTATCAAAGTGGAACTCCTTGATGGGATTAGTGCCCTTCTAAGAAGAGGAAAACAGAGATCACCTTTCCATGAGCACACACAGAGAAGAGTCTGTATAAGGACACTGCAAGGAGGGTGGCTGTCCACCAGCCAGGAAGCCAGCCCTCACTAGAAACCGAATTTGCTAGCAGCTTGATCTTAGACTTTTGAGCCCCCAGAATTGTGAGAAATAAATGTTTGTTATTCAAGCCGCCCAGTCTACGATATTTTGTTATAGCAGCACAAGTGGACTACAACGTTAGGCAATGATCCAGTTGCACTACAAATATCATCTCATTAATTCAGAGCTAACTCTGTGACGTGGCTGGCATTATTTCAGAGTGAGGAAATGGAAGCCCTAAGAGGTAAGTAACTTGCCTGGGCAATTCAGAAATTCCATCACAGAGCCAAGATTCAGATCCTCATCTCTCCATTCCCAGAAGCAGTTGTTTTCCCATTATCTTAACGCCTCTGGAAAGAGAGTACTATACAATGTATTCTTTAAAGGTGCAAATCCGTATGTTTTGAAATTTCCCGAATGGTTCTACTTCATGCCCAATGCCACAGAGAATAGTTAATAGTGAGTCAGGATTAGCCCTGGGGTTCTGCCTCCCCTTTGAGTTTCTTCCATGCACCCTTGACCTTACTTTACTGAGCAAAGTGTATATGGGAAACAGCAGTATCGCATTTTTGGGGGCCCATGGAGGCTAATGTTTTAACTTCACAGCCACAGGTCCACCTGCAGAGCCCTCCTCACTCCCCTGTTATCTCTGCAGAGGCTTTGGGGAGCTAGGCTTCCCTTTCTCCCACAAGCCCCACATTCAGTGGTCTCTACAGTGTCATCCGGAGATAGAGAATGGGAAAAATGTGGACAATCTCGATCTTCTCTGCACTGGTTCAGATAAAGACTGTTTTTATAGTCCAATTCTATGAGACCCAGTTTTCAGATTTTCAAGATGATTTGCATTTAATTCAATTTAGCCCTGACTTCTTGTCCTTCTCATGGTGAAAGACACAGGATAACTTTTCCCATTATTAAAGATGCAACATATATGAGGTACGTGGCCAAATGCCCAGGCAAAGTCAAGATGATGTCACTTCTGTGTTCAACTTAACCATGCCCTAGCCTAAGGGGAGTGACTCCTTTTACTCATTATAAAACATCACAGCTTGGTGCCCGGGTTAAGATATTCTACGTGATATGATTTCATATTTGAGCCATGGCATCTCTAATGCATTAGGCTTTTGCGAGCTTAAGCTTCTTACTGGTGTGTGTTGTTGGTATAAACAAATGCCAACCTCACCACAGCAGTGTCAAATTCCTCAGATGCCTCAGCACAATTAAGAAAACAAAGTTGCTGTAAAGTAATTACACAGTATGGATTAATGTGTAATCCTGAAGAGCAATAACACCCAGAGCGAGCATGAGCTCTGCTTTATTACTGAGAGAGAGAGAAGGCTGGTGGGTGGGGTGGGGGGGTGGAATTCCAAAGCACAGGCATTCATTCACCTTTCTGCACAGGCCTAGCTGACACAGGACTGTTTTGGTAACTGAGGGTAATCTAACATTCCTGAATTCTTCAGGCACAGCTGGGGCACCCTGGGAACCCCATTCCACCCCTAGGCCTGGCAGTACTCAAAAAGTGTTCTCCTAGAACCTGAAAGGGGAGATGGGTGTCCTTATAAAATTTCTTGTAGGGTTTAAACTGGCAGTTCCTATGATTATCATTATTTTCTGGGAAAGAGACAAGATTTTATTACTTGTCTTTCTTTCATACAAGCAGACACTGCTCCATAAGTAGTTTTTTTATTTGTTTTGTTGTGTTTTGTTTTTATTGAGCGACGGGGTCTCACCATGTTGCCCAAGCTGGCCTCAAACTCCTGACCTCAAGCAATCCACCCATCTACCCACCTTGCTATTCCAAACGTGCTGGGATTACAGGCGTGCACCACCGTGCCCAGCCTGTATAAATATTCTGACCACGTATGTAGTTAGCAAATCGGAGTTTTAAAAGTTATAATTAATCTTCAGATTTAAATGTCTTCTACTTTTTACTACTATGTAAGGATTCTATGAAGGACATTAAATAAACATTCTCCACGTTTAAAGGTGGGTTTACAAAGGAATATAAACGATTCTATTATAAAGATACATGCACACATATGTTTATAGCAGCACTATTCACAATAGCAAAGACATGGAATCAACCCAAATGCCCATCAATGATAGACTGGAAAAGAAAATGTGGTCCATATACACCATGGAATACTATGCAGCCATAAGAAGGAAGATCATGTACTTTGCAGGGATATGGATGAACAACACACACCCGGGTCTGTGGGGGAGTGGGGGGAGGGAGAGAATCAGAATAAATAGCTAACGCATGTGGAGCTTAACACCTAGTGATGGGTTGATAGGTGCAGCAACCACCATGCCACACGTTTACCTATGTGACAAGCCTGCATGTTTTGCATATGTATCTGAAACTTAAAATAAAATTTAAAATAATACAATTAAAAATTTAAAAAATAAAGGTGGGTTTAATGTGAGGGAGAAAAACAATTATCAATGTATAAGACCAATGATCAGCTGTCCAAAATAACTGCCTGAAAATTTACTTCTTTATGCCCCATTAGAACTTTCGGGCCGGGCGCGCCAAGCCTGTAATCCCAGCACTTTGGGAGCAGTCGGCAGGCTGATCATCCCAGGTCAGGAGATCGGCACCATCCTGGCTAACAGGGTGAAACCCCGCCTCTATTAAGGAAAATACAAAACTAGCCGGCGAGGTGGCGGCACCTGTAGTCCCAGGCCACGGGAGGCTGAGGCCGAGAATGGCGTGCGGAACCCGGGAGGCGGAGCTTGCAGTGAGCTGAGATCCGCCACTGCAATTCCAGCCTGGCTTATGTGAGCTGCATCTGCCTCAAAAAAAAAAAAAAAAAAAAAGAACTTTCGGGACCCCGGAGGAAAATGTCCATAGGCCAGCATGCTGGATTTGTGGCTGAGATGGGTTTACTATGTCTCTACTCATTGCAGTTTTCTTTGATGATAAATATCATTAATGAAAACAGGCATTTTAGAAGTTTAAAGGTGAATGAGAAAAGCAAGTTGCAGAGGTCTTCATACAATAAGAAACCTTTTTTGTTAGAGTTTCTAACAGGCGAGTTAGGCTCAGTGGTTCACATATGTAATATCAGCACTCTGGGAAGCCAGGGCAGAAAGATGACTTGAGGCCAGGAGTTCAAGACCAACCTGGGTAACATAGTGAAACCCCATCTCTGCAAAAAAAATTTAAAAATTAGCCAGACACGGTGGCATGTGCCTGTAGTCCCGGCTACTCATGAGGCTGAGGCAGGAGGATCCCTTGAGCCCAGGAGTTTGAGGCTGCAATAAGCTGTGATGGCACCACTGCACTCCAGCCTGGGTGAGAGTGAGACTGTCTCTGAGAAAGAAAAAGAAAGAGAAAAGAAAAGAAAAGAAAAGAAAAGAAAAGAAAAAAGAAAAGAGGATCTGCCATTTGCAATAATCTGGTTGAACCTAGAGTAGAAAGGTGGTTACCAGGTGTTAGGGAGGAGTGAGAAATGGGGATATGTAGGTCAAAGGGTCAAAGGGTGCAGTCAAAGGGCCGGGCACAGTGGCTCATGCCTGTAATCTCAGCACTTTGGGAGACCAAGACTGGTGGATCTCAGGTGATCTGAGGTCAGGAGTTCAAGACCAGTCTGGCCAACTTGGTGAAACTCCATCTCTACTAAAAATACAAACATTTTCCAGGCGTGGTGGTGCACACCTATAATCCCAGCTACTCAGGAGGCTGAGGCAGGAGAATCACCTGAACCTGGAGGCGGAGGTTGCAGTGAGCCAAGATCGTCCCACTGCACTCCAGTCTGGGCGACAGAGCAAGACTCTGTCTCAAAAAAACAAGAGTACGAAGAGGTAATAAATCTGGAAAGCTAAAGTACAACATGAGTACTGTAGCTAATATACGAAAACTTGCTAAGAGAATAGATTTTAGGTACTCCTACCATAAGAAACAGAGAGAGAGAGAGAAAGGAAGAGGGAAGAAAGGAAGGAGGAAGGAAAGGGAGGAAAGAAAGGCAGGTTTTTCTCTCTCTCTTTCTTGTGCGCTGTGCCCAACATCTCAGCCACATGAAATTGCCTGTTTTTCTGCCTTCACCAGGATGCTTTTGGACAAAAAGCCCTTTAAAGGCAGAGACTGATCCTCCTTCATTCGCCAGCACAGTGTCTGCAATGCACTAAGTGGGCAAGAACATCAGCTTTCACGAATGAGTAAATGAACTTCTTTCCTCTAAGCAGTGATTTGCAGATGAGGAGTAGAGCCTGCACGTGTGTGTGCGTGTGTGGGTGTGGGTTTGGGTTTGGGTTTGGCTAGAACAGTGACAAGTGCCTGCAGGTTGTGGATTACAGACCACCCATCTCACTCCTGTTGAAAACAGTCTCAAAACGTTTTGGCCAAAAGACACATGTATTGGTATCAGTTCCCATCATACTAGACATACTAGAGAAGAAAGTGCTGAAGGGTGAGCATAAATGACGAAAACGAGATTCCAACATAGTCTCTCTCTCTCTCTCTCTCTCTCCATCTCTTATTTCTGCTCTGGATGAGACAGATGGGCTCTCCCCAGATGTGGAGAGAAACAGCCAACAGAAACACTGAGCTCATGTCTTCCTGACTTCACAGACAAAAGTCATCTTGTCTTGATCCTAATTTTGTCCTTTAGAAGGGTTCTCTTCTGGCTTGGATCACTTACCCCCTCACCCCCCGCCCCCCACTGCATTTCTTGTGCAGAGCACTCAGTAGGCCGCTCAGTAGGAAAATTCATGTCCTTTAATTCAGCAAAAGTAATATCGTTTGTCTTGAGATTTGGGGGTTTTTTTGTTTGTTTGTTTTGTTTTTGTTTTTGTTTTTGAGAGGGAGTCTCTCTCTGTTGCCCATGCTGGAGTGCAATGGCATGATCTTGGCTCACTGCAACCTCCACCTGCCGGGTTCCACACATCCTCCTCCCTCAGCCCCCAAGTAGCTGGGACTACAGGCATGCGCCACCGCACCTGGCTAATTTTTGTATTTTTAGTAGAGACTGCGTTTCTCCATGTTGGCCAGGCTGGTCTCAAACTCCTGACCTCAGCCTCCCAAAGGGCTAGGATTACAGGTGTGAGCCACCCTGCCTGGCCTGTCTTGGTTTTTTGAACTTTAAATAATCTCCCTCTCCTCTTGTTTTCTCTGTTAGCTCACTCTGATATAATTATTGATGGATCTTCTAATTTGCTTATCCTGCTTGCTGCTACTCCTGTCTCAGTGTCCTGCTTCGAGGAAGATTTTTTTCAATGTCACCCTTCATATTTAGTTTTACGGTTGTGCCATCTTTGTTTTAACATCCAGGAGGCTCTTTCTTGTTCTCTGAATGTTAACTTTTTTATCACTCTCATTCTTACATGCATCTTGACTCTCACCTTTTCTGAGGACATTAACTAATAGTAAGTAGTTTGTTTTTGACAATTTCTTCTGTTTCCTTCAAGTTACTCTTGTTTGGACTCTGTGTTTCATCTTAGAGGCTTGGCCTCTGATGCTTAGTGATCCCTGGCTATTCATATTTAGACATAAAACACTAAATGTTTCTTGTAAGTTCTCAGTGCCGGTGGGCTTCAAAATAGGGTCACCGTGAGCGTTAATTTTATGTGTCAACATGACTGGACTACAGGATACACAGACATTTGATCAAACATTGTTCTTAGTGTTTTTGGATGAGTTTAACGTTTAAATCAATAAACCGAGTAAAGCAAATTGCCCCCTCTGGAATGTGATGGGCCTTATCCAATCTCAGGCCTGAATAGAAAAAAAGACCGACCCTCCTGCAAGTAAGAGAGAACATCCCCTGCCTGAGAAGGGGTTCAGAACAGGGATGTTGTTTTAATTTTTTCCTGCCTTGAGACTCAAACTGAAATATTGGCTCTTCTTGGGTCCCCACCCTGCCAGTTTTGGACTGGAACAACACCGTTGGCTCTCCTGGTTCTCAAGCCTTCAGACTCAGACTGGAGTTACATTGTCGGCTCTGCTGCATCTCCAGCTTGCTAAATGAGGATCTCAGGACTTGTCAGCCTCCATAACTTCATGATCCAATTCCTTATAGCAAGTATCTTTTTATAGATACGTTTTTTGTTTTTTTGGTTTTTTTTTTTTGGTTCTGTTTCTCTGGAGAACACAGGCTAATACAGATTTTGGTGCCAAGCGTGCTTCTAAAGGAACAATGTTTTAAGGTGGAGTTTTCTAAATGATTTCTGGGATATTTGCAATTTTCTCTAATTAGATTTAAAGATGCTCATGACTCTATTTCCAGAAGTAAAGAGTGCACTGATAGTCCATGGCATGCTCTGGCAATAGAGATATGCAAACTATCACCATTGGCTACTTCTAGTCAACCACTTATAAGAAGCAAGGCCTATGTGACTGCATATATGATACTTTAGAACATTTTTGTCAAAATAATGAGTATTGTGAGATTGGCCGATGGCTCTTAATGTGGCTGGACAAACTGGTGGGATTGGGATAGAATGAGTCCAGGGATTCAAATTTGCAGCTCATGCACCACATAAATGACCTAAGAGCTTCTCTGTATGCTGTGAAAGAGACCCTTATCTCCTATAGCAGAACTGAGATTGCTGAAACTCAAACCCAGAATCTCAACCTGCAACTCACTGGATTACGACACAAATTAACTCCCAGCATCACAAGGTGTCTACTGTTAAAGTGAGGACACTGATGGAGAAGGCGCGAGTCCTACAAGTTGGAATGGGTACATGAGGGAAGACACTGAATGGGGACATTGAGCCCCTAAATTCTGATGAGTCTTCTTTGAAGTCTTCTTTGAGTGGAAACAGCCTCTCTACCCCCAGCGGAAGCAGAAGCTTCCATACCCCCATCTGAGAGAATTAATCCTGCATGGCCTGAGGAAACTAATGACCTCCCTGAGGCAGTTGTCAGGCAAGACAATGCTGATTCTTTTCAGGACCCGTCCCATCATCCCTCTTTGCTTCTAGACCTATAACTAGACTAAAGTGCCAACAGGCCGCTACAGATGACGCACAAAATGTGATCCAAGAGTTGGTATTCTATACTGCAAAAGAACTACTTTAGTTTTCTAATTTATACAAATAGAAATCTGGGAACATATGTTGGAATGATATTAAGGATGTGGGATAATGGTGGAAGGAGTGTGAAGCTGGATCAGATCAAATTTATTGATACGGACTCACAAAGCAGAGAGTCTGAATTTAGTGTTGTGTCTTGGGAAATTAGAAAGGGCTCTAATAGTTCGTTTGGTTGTGTGGCTGAAATGTGGACCAGAATGTGACCCGTAGTGAGCAAGTGGGAAATGCCAGATCTGCCTTGGTTTTACGAAGAGGAAGGGATTCAAAGGTGTAAGGAGATTGGAATGTTATAGTAGATTTGTCATTTAAGACCTGCTCACCCACCAAAACATATACCTTTCACCACTGTTGTGAGAAATAAATTTGTGAGGGGAGCCCAGCATCCTTGAAGAGCTCTGTGATTGCTCTTCTCTGTGGTCCAGACCTGACGGTGGGAGCCATAGCACTAACTAGAAAACCTAAATGGAGTGGAATGGGAGTAGTTAGATTCCAGGGTGGCAGGAGCCAAGGGGCAGCACTCAACCACCAGAGGCAAGATGGGAATGGTTGCCGTACAGGGTCCAGGCAGCAATCAGAATGGTTTGACTTGCACAGACCTAGGCATTGGCTCAATGAAGATGATGCTTCTGGAATTGAGTAGATAATAGGCCTACTAAATTCTTACTTGACCTTATAAACAGAAAAGTTCTAAGTCAAGTGAACAAAAGCCTAACCTGAATCATAACAAGAGCATGGCCCCTCAAACAATTTACAGTCTTGAGCCAGTTTACAGACCCAGAATCCTTGAATGAAAGGGAGGCCAGGTCCCCTAGAGGAAGAATCCAAGTATACTGAAAAAACAAAAACAAAACAGTTTTTGTTTGTTTTTAAGACAGGGTCTCGCTCTGTCACCCAGGCTGGAGTGCAATGACATGATCACAGCTCACTGCAGCCTCGACTACCTGGGCTCAAGCGATCCTCCCACCTCAGCCTACTGAGTAGCTGGTACCACAGGCACATGTCATCACACCTGGTTAATTTTTTTATTTCCGTTTTCGTAGAGACAAGTTCTCCCTATGTTGTCCTAGTCTTGAAATTCTGGACTCAAGTGATCCTCCTGCCTCAGCCTCCCAGAGTGCTGGGATTACAGGCATGGGCCATTGCTCCTGGCCTACAAAAAATTATAACATTAATCTTTTTTCCAGTCTTACCCAAAGGGACATACAGCTTTTTGCCACGGCAATTGTGCACTGAGAAGAAGGAAATAATCAAACATTTTAGGGACTACTGAATACTGATTCCACAATACCCAAAATGTCACTGTGGCCCACCAGTCAAAATAGATCAGGTGAAGGTCAGATAATCAATGTAGTTTTAGCTCAAGTCCATTTCACAGGGAGCCCATTAGGTCTCTGAATCTATCCTGTAATTATTTCTCCAGTTCCAGAATGCATAATTGAAATAGATGTACACATCAGCTGGCAGAATTCCCACATTGGTTCCATCTACCTCTGGAAAGAGTGCTATGATGGTGAGAAAGGCCAAGTTGAGGTCATTAGAACTGCCTCTACCTAGGAAAATAGTAACCAAAAGAAATACTGCATTCCTGGAGGGATTTCTGAGATTAGTACCACTATCAAGGACTTGAAAGGATGCAGAAGTGGTATTCCCGCCACATCCCCATTCAACTCACCTATTTGGGCTGGGCAAAAGAAAGGTGAATCTCAGAGAGTGACAGTGAATTATCATATACTTAACCAAGCAGTGATTCCTATTGCAGCTGCTTTACCCGATGTAGTTTCATTGCTTGAACAAATTAACACATATCTTGGAACCTGGTATGCAGCTATTGATCCAACAAATGCTTTTTTTCCTCCATACCTGTTAATAAGGACCACCTGAAGCAGTTTGCTTTCAGTTTGCTGACAAGACCAGAAATGCACCTTCACTGTTCTATCTCAGGAGTATATCAAGACTCTCCACCCCTATGTCATAATTTTGTCTGCAGGGATCATGATCTTCTTTCCCTTCTGCAAGATACCATACTTGCTTTAGTCAGCTCAGGCTGCCATAACAAAATACCGTAGACTGGGTGACTCAAGTAGGGGAAATTTATTTCTCACTCTTCTGGAGTCAGGGTAATACAAGATCAAGATGCTGGCTGATTTGACTCCCACTAGGGTCTCATTATGGCCTCACATGGCCTTTCCTTGGTGCACCTTTCCTTGGTGCATTCATGAAGACAGAGAGAGGAGAACTCATCTTCTTCTTCTTATTAGGGTGTTAATCCCATCATAAGGGCCCAACCCTCATGACCTCTCCTAACCCTAATTAACTTCCAAAGGCCCCATCTCCAAATATCATCACATCGGGGTGCTGATTAGGGTGCAATATGTGAATTTGTGGGGTGCGCAAACAGTCAACAACACTGTTTCAGGCGTTGAAGACATTATGCTGATTGGACTACCAGCCAAAAAGTTGCAACTACCCTAGACTTATTAGTAAGACAGCTGCGTGTCAGAGATTGAGAAATAAATGTGACAAAAATTCAGGAGGCTTCTATGTCAGTGAAATTTCTAGGGGTCCAGAGGCGTGGGGACATGTCTAGATATCCTTTCTAAGGTGAAGGTTAACTTGTTGTACCTGGTAAGTTGTTGTAGGCCCAGCCTACAACCCAAAAAGAGGCACAGTGCCCAATGGGTTTCTTTACATTTTGAAGGCAACGTATTCCTCACTTGGTTTGTTGCTCCAGCCCATTTACCGAGTGACCCAAAAAGCTGCTGGTTTTGAGTGGGATCCAGAACAAGGGGAGGTTCTGCAACAGGCGGCTGTACCAGCTGTTCTGCCGCTGGATCAGGCCATGTGACCCAGCAGATGTGATGGTGCCTGGAGTGTCTGCAGCAGATATGGGTGCTGTTTGGAGCCTTTGGCAGGCCTCTGCCAGTGAATCGCAGTGCAGGCCCTTGGGATTTGAAGCAATGCCCTGCCATTCTCTGCCGATAATTACCCTCCTTTTGAAAAACAGCTCTTAGCCTGCTCATGAGCCATAGTAGACACTGAATTATTAACCATGGGCCACCAAGTTACCATGTGACCTAAGCTACCATCATGAACTGGGTGTTATCTAATACATCAGGCCATAAAGTTGGGTGTGCTGCTGATGTGGTTTCATTGCTTGAATAAATTAACACATATCTTGGAACCTGCTATGCAGCTATCGATCCAACGAATGCTTTTTTCTCCATACCTGTCAATAAGGACCACCTGAAGTCACGTATATACCGCCATCAAATGGGAGTGGTGTATATGTAACTAAGTCCATGCAAGTCCTGAAGGCACAAGTAAGTTACATGAAAAAGGGGCCCAAATACCTGTGGTCCCGCTTCCTACTATAAGATACTGTCTTTCTCTCTCAGTCTGCACCTATGGCCTCATAGAGTACCCAATGACTAGTTGACAGAGGAAGAGAAGACTTTGACCTACTGTTTACAAGTGGTTCTCCTGATAGCCAGGCATTGCCTGAAAATGGATAGCTGCAACACTATAGCCCTTCCATGAGACATCCCTGGAAGGACAGTGGTGAAGGAAAGCCCTCCCAGGAAGCATAACTTTGGGCAGTGTACTTGGCTGTGCACTTTGCTTGGAAGGAGAAATAGCCAGACTTGTGATTATATATCTATTCATGGGTTGTGGCCAACGGTTTGGCTGAATGGCCAGGAAATTGGTAGGAATATGATTGGAAAATTTGTGTCAAGGAAATTTGGGGAAGAGATATGTGGACAGATCTCTCTGAACAAGCAAAGAATGTAAGGATATTTATGTCCCCTATGAATGTTCACCAAAAGGTGACCTCAGCAGAGGGTAATAATAAGGTAGATAGGATGACCCATTCTGTGGATACCAGTTAGTCACTTTCCCTAGCCCCGTGGGCTCTTGAACAAAGTGTCCATGATGGTAAGGATAGGGGGTAACACATGGGATCCACAACATGAACTTCCACTTACCAAGGGCAGCGTGGCTGCAGGCGACTGCTGAGTGCTCCATTTTCTAGCAGCAGAGACTAATACTGAGCCCCCAATATGACCCCAGTCCCCAGGTAATCAGCCAGCAGGTTGGTGGCAGATTGGTTACATTGTACCCCTTCCATCATGGAAGGGGCAGAGTTTTATTCTTTTTTAAAAAAATAGAGATAGGGTCTTCCTCTGTTGCCCAGGCTGATCTTGAACTCCTAGACTCAAGGGATCCTTCCACCTCAGCCTCCAAAAGTGCTGAGATTACAGGCATGAGCCACCTTACCCGGCTGAGGGTTTTATTCTTACTAGACAGAAGCTTACTCTGGATACAGATTTGCCTTCCTGCATGGAAATGCTTCTGCCACGACTTCACTCCATGAACTTATGGAATGACTTATCCACCATCATGGTATTCCACACAGCATTACTTCTCATCAAGGAACTCACTTCTCAGCAAATGAAGTATGCAGTGGACCCAAGCTCATGGAATTCAGCATTCTGAAGCAGCTCCCTTGCCAGAACAGTAGGATGGCCTTTTGAAGACTGAGTTTCTGTGCCAGTTGGTGGTAATACTCTGCAGGCCTGGGGCAAGGTTCTCCAGAAGGCTATATATGTTCTGAATCAGTATCCAATATACGCTGCTATTTCTTCCATAGCCAGGATTCATGGGTCCAGGAATCAAGGGATGGAGATGGGAGTGGCACCACTCACTATTACCCCTAGTAACCTACTAGCAAAGTTTGTGTTTCCTATTCCAGAGACAATACGATCTAAAGGTCTAGAGGTCTTGATTCCAAAGGAGGGAATGCTTCCAGCAGAAGACACAACAATTCCACTGAACTGGAAGTTAAGATGCCCACCCAGCCACTTTGGGCTCCTCATGCCTCTGAATCAACAAGCAAACAGGGAATTACTGTTTTGATTACAGTGAATAATCCTGACAACCACAAGGAAATTGGACTGCTACTCCACAATGGGTGTAAGGAAGAGTATGTCTGGAATATAGTGGATTCCTTAGGGCATCTCTTAGTGTTCAAGGTGATGCCTCTTCATCACATATCCTGTGATTAAGGTCAACAGGAAGATATAACAACCCAATCCAGGCAGTTTTACTAATGGTCCAGACCCTTCAGGAATAAATGTCCTGGCCACCCACCAGGTAACATACCATGACCAGCTAAGGTGCTTGCTGAAGGTAAAGGAAATACAAAATGTGAGTACTGAAAGAGGGTTGTTATAAATACCAGCTAGGATCACATGACCACCTACATAAACAAGGACTATAATTGCCATGAGTATTTCCTCCTTATTTTGTTATGAATGTGTGTGTATACAATAAAGCAAATACCTTTGTTTTCTTCCCTCTCTTATTTCCTTGTCATGTAACATAAGACATATTGACTTTCTGTCATAGTGTTTATGTATTGTTAATTTTACATCATCGTGTTTAAGTTATATGAAGGAGAAGAGTAAACATCACTCGAGGACTTTACCTCCTCTCTGGGAAGGGATTGGTACATACTGAGTTGTACACGTCATAGTTGTATTATGTTAAACAGAATTATGACCTTGTTATTGTCTTCGTTTGGAGGTTAAATATGGCTTAATGAGATGCACATAGGAATCACGTTAATAAAGGATGGACTCGTGACAACAGTTTGATGGACAACAAACTTTATTTGTTGACTTGCCTGGGCCACAGGTGCACAGATATTTGATGAAACATTATTGTGAGTATTTCTATAAGATAAACACATGTATTAATCTGCTGGGGCCAGGCGCAGTGGCTCACGCCTATAAACCCAGCACTTTGGGAGGTTGAGGTGGGTGGATCACCTGAGGTTTTGAGAGGAGCCTGGCCAACCTGGTAAAACCTCATCTCTACCAAAAATATAAAAATTAGCCAGGTGTGGTGGCACACACCTGTAATTGCAGTTACTCAGGAGGCTGAGGCAGGAGAATCGCTTGAACCCAGGAGGCTGAGGTTGCAGTGAGAGGAAATCACGCCCCTGCACTCCAGCCTGGGTGCCAGAGCAAGACTCCATCTCAAAAAAAAAAAAAAAAAAAAAAAAGACTATCTCATGGACGACTTATGGGTGTGAGGTCTCTTTTGGGGGTGATGAAATATTCTAAAATTGTGGTTATGGATGTGCATACTGAAAACCATTGAATTGTGCACTTTAAATAAGTGAATTGTATGATATATAAGTTACATATTGTATGATATATAAGTTACATATTGTATGATATATGTTACATATTGTATGATATATATGTTACATATTATATGAAATATAAGTTACATATTGTATGATATATAAGTTACATATTGTATGATATATGTTACATATCTATAAACCTGTTATTTTTTAAAAAAGACTTCATGGAGCTGTAGTCTTTGACAGTACCAAGGATGGAAGCTATATATAAGTTCAAATATGGATCATGAATGGGGAGGTAGATGAATGAATCTGTAAGAAAATAAATTCAATATATGTTTTAAAATTCATCATAATTCCCAAGAAAAGAACAATGAAGCATTTCTATAGGTTTTTGTGATGTAATTCAGGACAAATATTTAGGTTTGAAAGTGTGAAGTCATAAAAGATAAATCAATACAGGTGAGGCAATTTCATGCAATCCATCTTTTTAAAAATATAAAATTTAGAGGGCTTAAGTAAGCTCACTTTAGATGCTTGTCACTTGAACAGCTGTCAAAATAGCATTTTGCGGTGGATATTTTTTGGTAAACTTTATTGAAGGATGTTTTCAGATATTTCTGTGGATGCCAGCTGTTAGGTTTAGGGGAAAAGCATCTTGTAATTTGGGGACATGTCAAAGCCAGAAGCCGCATTCAGTTTATATTTCTGCATCAATTAAATTGCAGCCAGGAAGTAGAAAAGTGTCCAGGAAAATTTCAATCAGGTACCAGAAATCCACAAGGATAGTGTTGTTCAGCAACCACTTTGTGGATACAATGAGGGCAAATGACCCACTGGATGAACAACATCTGGAGCTACCCAAATGCATTACTCCATATCTGGTCAGTTTTAATGTCATGAGAGTGATGACACCATCATTTTAAAATACATTTCCGCTTAAGTGCCAAACAGAGTTGCAAACAGTATAATTCTGTGTGGCATGGAACATTTGTTCTCCTAACATCCTGGAAAGTAATACTTGTTTTTCAGATTGTGTTTCTATGGCTGGCTGATACTGTGCTCTTACTTTTTAGGCCAAAACCTCATCCCTCAAGAAACAAAAACAAAATCCCCCAAACCCAGCAATTAAGAGACCAGCTGGCCCTGTGTCTAACAGAAAGCGGACTGAGATAGACTCACATGACCTGACTTCCAGTGGGTGGCATATTTGCTGTGTATGTGAGCTTAATCCCATCACAAGAGCTCTGACCTTTAGTTTCCTTATTTATTGAGAGGGTACAAGGGTGCCAGTCTATCCTGACTCATAGGGTCAGGGCAAAGAGCAATAAGATAATGAGTGTGGATGTGATTTATCAACTACAAATTATTAGAAGTGTAAATTAGCATTCCAAGTGTCAGGGATATATAGGAGAAAAAGGAAAAAAAAAGAGGAGAAATAATAAGTGGGACCTTCCCAAGGAAAGAAATTCTTACCTCTAATTCTAACAATTTCAAGATAAAAGGGATTCTTAAGTAGTGCATACTAGGAAAACTTTTGATGCATGGTTTCTGTGTTAAATATCTGCTGACATTGCCTCACCCATCCTGTTCCTCTCTCTCTCTCTCTCTCTCTCTCACACACACACACACACACACACACACAGTTCCCACAATCCATGTTGCTTCATAATCCTCCCCTCAAATACTACTCTGTGAACATAATTCAATCACAGCCACAATAACTAAGTCCATTTATAGAAAATACAGTAGAAAATAATTCTACTTACCCTGTTCTGAACTGCCTTGCACTGTTCTGTGTGGTACCTTTCCAAAGACCTGCTAAAAAACTGAGGTGATTCCTGTTTGCCAAGAGTTGAGGCATCTCAAAAGTGTGAGAAAATGTTACTTTGGTCAATAATTGGCACAGGGAACAGGATATCAACTGAGGAGTTTCCTAGGCCTTGGAGACATGGCTACCCCGTTTCACATTAGGTGCTAGAGAACTTATCTCAAATTTTGCAGAGACACAGAAAAAAAAATGGATTTATCAATTACTATCATTATCAAGCGAGAATTATATTTAATTCTCATCTGTCTCTAGGTAATGAAACTTTGATGACTTCAACAATGGTGGAATTGTTTAATTGGCCAAACTGGCCCCTGGATAATATCCTTCAGGAAACAGAAGAAAATAATGGCATGGTGAAGGTCTATGTCTGCTGCTGGAGCCAAGGGTGAGTTAGTCACACTACAGATGGGAGGGCTGGCCCCAGGATACAGCCAGCCAAGGAGAATGCCAGTGACGCTTGGATGCAAAGGACTCATGCTCTCCTGAGAAAACCCAGTAGCCAAAGATATAACTCAGCTATATGGGATGGGAGAAGGAGATCAGAAGATGACAAAATTGGCCAGGCACAGTGGCTCACGCCTGTAATCCTAGCACTTTGGGAGGCCGAGCCAGGCAGATCACTTGAGGTCAGGAGTTCAAGACCAGCCTGGCCAACATGGTGAAACCCCATCTCTATTAAGAATACAAAAATTAGCCAGGTATGGTGATGCGCACCTATAATCGCAGCTACTCAGGAGGCTGAGGCAGGAGAATCGCTTGAACCCGGGAGGCCAAGGTTGCAGTGAGTTGAGATGGTGCCACTGCATGCCAGCCAGGGCGAAAGAGAGATTCCATCTCAAAAAAAGAAAAAATTAATGGAATAAAATATTAATATTAGGTACGTGCAAAAGTAATTGCAGTTTCTGCCATCACTTTTAGTGTCAAAATATCCTTATTTCAATAACATACTTATTCAAATATAAGATATCTAAGACATTTTCAACATCTCATTCAAATATGATGTTTTGCCATTACTTTTAATGACAAAAATCGCAATTACTTTTACACCAAACTAATAGCAACTAGAGGTGTCTGAATTCAGACTCTTCCAATCTCACTGACAACTCAAACTCCATTGCTTTCTCCCTGCTACTTTCCCCCACTATTGCTGCCTTTGATTTGAACAAGATTTCAGCAGGACAAAATGTCACAAACAGGGACAAGGGATCTCCCACATGATGTTATTTTGGGGGGCTCCTTAAACCTCTTAGGGAGACTTTGTGTAGTAGCTGAGAAAGAACTTCATGCTTTCAAATCTGACCTTCCTCATTTCCACTTATTACCTGGTTGATTTTGAGCAAGTCATTTAACCTCCCTAAGCTTTACCTTCATCAGCAACAAATAGGAGTCTACAAACAACAGTATTCATCTTAGAAATTGTATGTGAACTTTAAATGAAACAATGAATAATGCATAAGGCAAGTACCTCAAACATGTTAAGGATTCTTTTCTTTTCTTTTCTTTTGAGATGGAGTTTCACTCTGTTGCCCAGGCTGGAGTGCAGTGGCACAATCTCAGCTCACTGCAACATCCACCTCCCGGGTTCAAGCAATTCTCCTGCCTCAGCATCCTGAGTAGCTGGGCTTACAGGCGTGTGCCACCATGCCTGGGTAATTTTGTAGTTTTAGTAGAGACAGTGTGTCATCATGCTGGCCAGGCTAGTCTCGAACTCCTGACCTCAAATGATCCACCCGCCTTGGCCTCCCAAAGTGCTGGGATTACAGGTGTGAGCCACTGCACCCTGTCAAGAATTATTATTATATTGCTCTTGCATTTGCTAACAGGCTTTGTACTGGGGAATTTTTTTTTTTTTCAGGAAAAAAAAATTTAAATAGGGTGTTGTGAAAGAGTCATGGTTTTCAGAGTTTCCAGAGAAGTGTTTTATTAAAAGAGGGGAAGAAATCAATGTTACCTTTGTCAAGAGAGTTCTGTATCTTAAACAATCAGCTTCTTGTTCATCATCAAGTTCTATAAAAAGTGCACAAAGTCCTAGAGACCTGATAATAATTAAGAATATTCACAGCCTTCTTCCAAAGGCTCCTTTTAATCATTGATTTCATATCTGGGTGGTCTTACAACGAGCTGCTTTTGTTGTTTTACATATCTCTTGCATTCTCAATCTGGGATAAATGAGGAAAACTTCTAAATTAAAACATTTGCTCCAACAGTTGTCCTTCTTTCACGTTCTGGTTTTAGTAATGAGGCAGTAATATTCTGGAGAAATCTTTCATAAACTGAGTATTATTTTTAAATCTGCTTATTTACGTTTCTCGTGGAACTTTCTGTGATATGCCCTGTTCGGGAGGAAACATCTGTCTTTGGGGTTTTCATCACCGTGAGGCAGTTTACTACAGGGCATGGCATGTCTGGGTGCTCAGAGATAACTCTCCAACATGGGCAGGCCCAGGAACACGAGTTCACAGTGACAGCCACAGCCATATCCCCGGGTACATGCTCATGTGCTCATTTGCAGAAAACACACAGAGGTGTGGTCCATGTGAAAATGTGTCCAGAGGTTCCAAAGAATGTGTCTATTAGTGACAAGAGGCACAGTCGTTGCTAGGACAGAGCCTTCAATACTTAAATGACATTGTAGTGCTGTGTGCTCTTACGAAAAGTGAGCTCAGGTCCTTTGAGGAATATGTACTATGGAAAGTTCCAATGAATTGGAATATTAACTTTCCATTAACATGTCTCATTTTCCTGGAATTCCTGTGTGAGAATTCTCTGTTTCGTTTGCATAACCCCAGGCTTCACATATCGAATTAGTAAATCTACTTTTAAAGATCTGGGGTATCGCACAGAGGCCATGGATTTTAGACAAAAGAAAAACTATAAAGACAGCTGTCCCTAAAACCAGGCAAACTTTCAGAAGGTTTGCCACCAAACTTTGGGAAACTCATGCTCACTCACCAAATTTTGCCCAAACTCATGCTCATTAGCTATTTCTTTTTTCTTTTTCTGGGTGACAGTCTTGCTCTATCACCCAGGCTGGGGTGCAGTGGCGCAATCTTGGCTCACTACAACCTCCACCTCCTACGTTCAAGTGATTCTCCTGCCTCAGCCTCCCGAGTAGCTGGATTACAGGTGTGCGCCGCCACGCCCAACTAATTTTTTGTATTTTTAGTAGAGACGGTGTTTCGCTATGTTGGCCATGCTGGTCTTGAACTCCTGAGCTTGTTATCCGCCTGCTTCAGCCTCCTGAGGTGCTGGGATTACAGGCATGTGCCACCGTGACTGGCCTCATTAGCTATTTCTACATGTATGCATGTTGTTGGTCATTCATTGAATTAGTTGATCAAAACTTTACTCCCTAATAAACTGGGGTGGTACTTGATAAAGAAGCAAAATGACGCACTCTACTTTTAAAATGCTGGAGCTGGCCCTTACAGGTTCATGAGAGCCAATTGTATGTATTGCTTCCCAATTCCACATTTGGTGTTGTCATGTTGGTAGCTTAAAATCAGCTACGGTAGAAGTTTACACCATGGGAATAGGCATTTGCTACAAATCAGGGATTAATTTTCCCAGGCAGCTGCATGTGGAGCATTCACAGGCACCCCCTTGATCTAGGACTCCCTCGGAAAACTGATGTCGTTTGGTGCATGTTTGCCACAGTGGGGCTTTCTGGACAGCCTGGACCCACGCTGGACTTTCCTGCTGCAACAAGTGCTGTGTAAAGATTCAAGAGTTACTTGGGATGTAGAAACCGCCAAGACTTAAGAGTTAAAGTGGCCGGGTGTGGTGGCTCAAGCCTGTAATCCCAGCACTTTGGGAGGCCGAGACGGGCGGATCACGAGGTCAGGAGATCGAGACCATCCTGGCTAACCCGGTGAAACCCCGTCTCTACTTAAAAATACAAAAAAAAAAAAAAAAAAATTAGCCGGGTGCAGTGGCGGGCGCCTGTAGTCCCAGCCACTCAGGAGGCTGAGGCAGGAGAATGGCGTGAACCTGGGAGGTGGAGCTTGCAGTGAGCTGAGATTCGGCCACTGCACTCCAGCCAGGGCGACAGAGCGAGACTCCGTCTCAAAAAAAAAAAAAAAAAAAAAAAGAGTTAAAGTGCCAAGGCTGCCTAATGAAGAAAAACTACCAGGGTGAGGTTTGGGTTATTTCTTTCCTTTATGTATGTGGGTTGTTTTTTTTTTAACCTAAGGCTTGGCTTTTATACTTTTTCCTATTAGATTTTATTTCTTGAATTCAAATCATTTTCCAGATATTTTCAATTCTCATTTGAATCGTGATTCTGTTAGGCAATCTATGAATCAACCTGAGTGAAAGCACTTGGTAAACCATAAACCCCATTAGCAACATAAACGCATTGCCGGGTAGGGCAGCTCATGCCTGCTATCCCAGCACTTTGGGAAGTCAAGGCAGAAGGATTGTTTGAGGCCAGGAGTTCGAGACTAGCCTGGTCAATATAGTGAGACTTTGTCATCTTTACAAAAGTAAAAAAAAAAAATTTTTTTTTAAACTATAAACTCGGTGACCATGGTGGCTCACACCTGTAATCCCAGCACTTTTGGAGGCTAAGGTAAGCGGATCACTTGAGGCCGGGAAATTGAGACTATCCTGGCCAACCTGGCGAAACCCCATCTCTACTAAAAATACAAAAAAAAAAAAAAAAGTTAGCTAGGGAAGGTGGCACATGCCTGTAATCCCAGCTACTCAGGAGGCTGAGGCATGAGAATTGCTGGAACCCTGGAGGCAGAGGTTGCAGTGAGCCAAGATCGTGCCACTGCACTCCAGCCTGGGCGACATAGCGAGACTCTGTCTCAAAAAAAAAAAAAAGAAAGAAAGAAAGAAAATATAAAAAGAAGAAAGGAAAAAAAAACAAACTCTCTTGCTAATATTTTAAAACAAATTTGACAAATATGCCATGATTATTCACACCTGTGTTATTGATCATAGTGTTGGAAAGGACAGTCTCTTGGATTGGATTTTTTCCATGCAGACTTGGAGGTAGACGGTTAATTTAAAAGATGATCCAAGGAAGCCAGAGCAACGGCGCAGGTGGAGCCGTGGGGGAAGAAGGGAAAGGTCAGAAAGGGTACCCGGTAGAGCTTATTGTCCTCATCCCTGCGGGTCAATGCTGATGGGGACTCTGAGCCCCTCTGTAGATGGTGCACACCTGCCCCTCTGAAGTGGAGATCCTGCACCGTCCCTCCTGGTGAGTGTTGCCCCTGAGGACAGTAACTCCTTGCATTTCTAGGCGGCGAGGCAACTTCCCGGGCATCATCTGAGAAAGCTGGTGGAGAAAAGCCAGGGACTCTGCCTGCACTTGAGGTGAGCCAACATTGACATGCACTGAAATTGTCCACCACAGCCACAGCTGAAGCAGAGGCGGGCTAAGAGGGGGTGGCTCAGGGCATCGTAACATCTGCTATGGACAGAACGGAGGGATGAATTTTAGGAGATGTTCATTAACTCAATAAGGATTTATGTATTAACCAATTAGATGAAACATTTACTAAACGTGTTATATCCAGACGCTATTGTAGGTACTAAGGACACAGCAGTAAAGTCTCTGCCTTCAATGAACTCATATTCTAGTAGAAGATAGATTCTTAAAAATTAATAATAATATAATGTGGGTAGGTGATTTGTGGTAGGAAAAAATATTTAAATAAGAAAGGCAAAGGATTAGGAGGTGATGAATGTGGGGTAGGGATAGAGAAAGAATCTTATTTTAGAAAGAGTAGTCAGTGAGGGCTGCTTGGATGAGGGGCCATTGAGCACAATCTTGCATGAAGTGAGTGAGAGGGGCATGTAGGCAGACAGTGGCGGGGTCAGAAGTACTGCTTTCCAGACCCAGGGAAAATTCTGTACAAAGATCTGAAGTCAGGAACAACCCTGCTGTGTTAAAGGATTAGGGCCAGACACAGTCAAGCACAGCGATCCAGTGGCAAGTGAAAGAGACACGCTCCCTGCCCTGTAGAGCGTAGTCTACTGGGGCAACTGTCATTAACTTCATAAACAATCACACAGATCAAAGCAAATGTATACAGTGTGGTAAAGGCATAATTGAATTTGTGTTTCTTAATGATTACACGTCTACTATGAGGAGAGGGACTGAAGAGGGTCGATGCTTGGTGTCTGTCTACCATTCAACACTGTTCATTGCTTTCTCCTTTACTTCTCACTACCAATAACTGGACATAGGCCTGGATGCTCAGCCTGCTTCATGACAATCTGCTTCCTGGCATGTTTTCAAGAAGCATATTGATTTGTAAAAACTGTAACTACGAAATTTCTATGCGCACCAGAAGACAGAGGTCCTCTTTCCTTGCCTAACGTAGCCATGGCTCGTGGTCCCAAGAAGCATCTGAAGCTGGTAGCAGCTTCAAAGCATTGGATGCTGGATAAATTGACTGGTGTGTTTGCTCCTCGTCCATTCACCAGTCCCCACAAGTTGAGAGAGTGTCTCCCCCTCATCATCTTCCTAAGGAACAGACTTAAGTATGCCCTGACAGGAGATGGAGTAAAGAAGATTTGCATGCAGCGGTTCATTAAGATCGATGGCAAGGTCTGAACTGATGCAACCTACCCTGCTGGATTCGTGGATGTCATCAGCATTGACAAGACAAGAGAGAATTTCCGTCTGATCTATGATACCAAGGGTTGCTTTGCTGTACATCGTATTACACCTGAGGAGGCCAAGTACAAGTTGTGCAAAGTGAGAATGATCTTTGTGGGCACAAAAGGAATCCCTCATCTTGTGACTCATGAGGCTCACACCATCCACTACCCTGACCCCTCATCCAGGTGAATGATGCCATTCAGATTGATTTGGAGACTGGCAAGAGTATTGATTTCATCAAGTTCGACACTGGTAACCTGTGTATGGTGACTGGAGGTGCTAACCTGGGAAGAATTGGTGTGATCATCAACAGAGAGAAGCACCCTGGATCTTTTGACGTGGTTCATGTGAAAGATGCCAATGGCAACAGCTTTGCCACTCGACTTTCCAACATTTTTGCTATCGACAAGAGCAACAAACCATGGATTTCTCTTCAATGAGGAAAGGGTACCCTCCTCACCATTGCTGAAGAAAGAGACAAAGACCGGCGGCCAAACAGTGCAGTGGGTGAAATGGTCCCTGGGTGACATGTTAGATCTTTGTACGTAATTAAAAATAATATGGCATGATAAAAAAAAAAAAAAATGCTGAGCACGGTAGCTCACACCTGTAATCCCAGCACTTTGGGAGGCCAAGGTAGGTGAATCACCTGAGGTTGGGAGTTCGAGACCGGCCTCACCAACATGGAGAAACCCCGTCTCTACTAAAAATACAAAATTAACTGAGCGTGGTTGCACATGCCTGTAATCCCAGCTACTTGGGAGGCTGAGGCAGGGGAATTGTTTGAACCCAAGGGGCAGAGGTTGCAGTGAGCCGAGATGGCTCCATTGCACTCCAGCCTGGGCAACAAGAGCGAAACTTCGTCTAAAACAACAACAGCAACAAAAAAAAAACGGAACTATTTGTACCCTATCCTCTATCCCTGCACAGAAAAGTTGAAGGGAACTTAACCTGAAACTCATATATTAATAGTACTGATTTCCACTGCCATGCCAAAGAGCAAGTAAAGAGTCAAGAGCCAGTATGGTATAGTGGAAACAGCATAGACTTGGACTGAAATCCAGGTAGGCTCCAGTTCCAGCTCTGATAATGATCAACTACATAGCTTTAAACAGATGAGTTTAGCCCTCTAAGCCTCAGCTTTAAAAGGGGGATAATAATGCCTACCCTGGAGCATTATGAAGATGAAATCAGATCATGTATATAAAGCATCTGATTCACAACAGAGGCTGAAAATGGATTATTATATTAATCACATCATAGAGAATCCTAACTAATCTAAAACACTGTGATATATGTGGTTTTTGTCTGAACCACAAAAAAATATTAAAATGGCCCATGCAAAATTGAAAGAAGTAAACAGGTAAACTGAAAGGAGCTTGTAAATAATCGGACAAACCTGTTTAGTCGAATTATCCCAAGGCACATATTTAGTATCCATGAGAAACTGCTGGGGGTGGAATGAAAGGGGAATGGCAGAAGGTCAGTCAACTGCCTGTGGATGATTTCCTGGAAAAGTGTTTCTTTCCAGATCTCTTGTTTAGAGAGAGGTCAGACTGACCATGAGACACAGATGCTGAAGCCTCAAACATAGGAATAAGGTTCTACAAGGTCCAAACTCCAAAAAGATAATGCATTTTGATGATCCAGCAAGAAATTCTTATTAGTGCAGGAACTCTTGCCCACCATCTGCCAGTGGAGGCTATAATGGCATTGTTGACTCCCACACTGCAAGCAGAGCCTTAATCATGTTTTACTAGGCCTTACAGATTACAGGAGCAGGCATGCCCTCTTAGCCCCAGGCCTGGCACCACCCATGCAAGGTAAGTAGTTTACAGGTGTGTCTGGGTCTACTTCAGGTTGGTCAGTTTAAGACAGCTACACAGGACCTTAACCCGGAGAAGAAGGTCAGCCCCAGGCAGAAGCTCCCACACCAAAGAAGAAAAAGCTGGGCACCAGCTTTTTCACTATCTCCTGGGCACCAAACTAAATTATGTTTAGATAGACTGGAATCAATGACAACAAATCCAAAAGAAAAGTAAAAAGTGGAAATAGCATTAAGAGCAAAAGCTTGTTGTTGTCTAATCAGGAAAAGCAGCAAAACGTACATTGCATTCAGATGTGCAGGTCAGTGGTCTATAGACTTTTCAGGCTTTGGGTCCTTTCATCCAGCCACTTACCCTCCTCCTCATCACTTACCACAACAGCAGTGTAGGTTACTATGGTGCTGTGTAGCTTGCAAAGCATTTTGGAACACATGGTTTTGTTACAATCCTCATAGCAATCTGATGAACAAGGTTATTATTGTCCTCATTTTAAGGGTGAGGCCATTGAGATTCAGAAGAAAAAAATTAATTGATTTACACCAGGATCCACATGAAATAGATTTGGGAGCAGAGATTTGGACCCTGGGCTCCTGACACCAGTTTTATTTTTGTGGCTACACATTTCATATTGTTGTGGATCTTTAATTGACAAACGTAGTCCCACATTGGCATTGCAGCTGCCTGATGGGAGTGGGACAAAGTGCATTCTACCTGTGGCTCTGGGCTGAAGCCACATCACCACATAGAGAGTAGGTAGCTCAGAGAATCAGTCCAAATAGACCAAGTGGTCATCAGTCCAGAACTCAAGCTGCCAAATCTAAGGAAATGAGGTCTGAAAGTGGGATCTCAGCCAAAACAATAATGTCTCAAAAGCCAAGGTGATCCTGGGTAACTGTGTTCTCTTACTAGGCAAAAGTATGAGAGAGGCTTTTTTCCTCAGTTTCAGTAAAGTACAAAGTGTGGGTTGAACAGGATTAGTTGAAAATGTCTTCGAATCTACTAATAGAGTTGAAATAGACCGGGCGCGGTGGCTCAAGCCTGTAATCCCAGCACTCTGGGGACCCGAGACGGGTGGATCCCGAGGTCAGGAGATCGAGAGCATCCTGGCTAACATGGTGAAACCCCGTCTCTACTAAAAAATACAAAAAACTAGCCGAGTGAGGTGGCGGGCACCTGTAGTCCCAGCTACTTGGGAGGCTGAGGCAGGAGAATGGCGTAAACCCGGGAGGCGGATCTTGCAGTGAGCTGAGATCCGGCCACTGCACTCCAGCCTGGGCGACAGATCGAGACTCCATCTCAAAGAAAAAAAAAAAAAAAAAAAGAGTCGAAATAAATCATCTGCAGCTTTGTTTATGCATTTCCTCAAAGTCCTTAAGTATGGAACCCTGAAAGATTTTGATAGAGGCTTTTGCTTTTGTATTATACTCTCTAAAATTCTCATAACTTGTTTTACTAGTTAACAGAAATGTGTGATGTTACAGCTCTTAGAATGTGAGGGACGTGTGGGCATTTCCTTTGATTGCCAGTTTTTCTCCACAAACCATAGTAAACGTAGGCTCCATGAGGACAGGGATTCTTCTCTGAGTCACTCATCAATCCTCAATGCCTAGCACATAACAGAACTCAATAAATATTTCTATCTGTTTTATGAATAGTGGGGACATTTTACATTGCCTTTTGGCAGAAAGAGGTACTTCTTTTAAATCTTAACTAAAAATAGATTCCCTTATTATAAAATACAGTAATTATCTTGGCAAAACATCATGTATCTTCCCCCTTTCCCTGATGATGAAAGTTGTAATGAAGACATACCTTATTTATTGCTTTTCCAAGAGCATGTAGGCCTCAAGACTACTCCATGGTTATGCATACAACAGATAAAATATGTTACGTGTGAAAGGTACGAATTATGTAGGTGGTAGTTTTCAATAAGGGTCAAGGATCCCATATCACAGTCTTACCCAAGGGGTTATGGTTCCACATTCTATGTGACTTTTCTGTAAGGAAAAACCTGTTTATATTATCTGAGCCCAGAACTTAACTCCATTTTACATATGAACACAAAGCATTTTTGCTTCATGTTAATATATATGAAATTTCCAGGAATGCAAATATCATGTAAATTGAGGAAAGATTGAGACTTGTTTTGTTTGGAAATTTACCAAAAGTAATGGACTATTGAAGAAAATCACCATCAACAAATGCTTATGGTATTGGAGGCACCAATGAAAGAGCAGCTATCTCAGTTTTTGTAACTATTGCATTTACGATGATAACATATTAATTTTCAAATTTACTTATTTAGACTTTCACTTCCATTCATGAAAGATTAATGGCTACAGGAATTATCCTTCTTCCGTGCACAAATTGAAAATGAGATAAAATATATGAAACAACAGTTTTCAGACATTAAACAACTGGTAATGCTGGACTGTGAACCCTGAAAGAAGAGAACTAATTGAACTGAATGCTATGATTGCCCTAGCTTCCTGCCTGGAGGCAGTTTTCAAGCCACAGCATGCAGCCGACAGTCTCACTGAGTTAAGGAAACAGAGATCAAAGTTAAGGAAGGCAAGGTGACTAGATTTGTGGGACAAAGTACTGGAAAGGAGAAAGCTACACAGAGAGAAAGAGGGAGAAAGCACATTCTCAAAATTTGCAAAGGGTGCTCTCAAATCTTTGACTAAATACTAATAAATATGATATCTCCTAGGGAAGAAAAATCAGTAGATAGGATAGATAGCAATTTACACACTGTAGAAGAGAAGATCAGGGGCCGGGCGCGGTGGCTCAAACCTGTAATCCCAGCACTTCGGGAGGCGGAGACGGGCGGATCGTGAGGTCAGGAGATCGAGACCATGTTGGCTAACACGGTGAAACCCCGTCTCTACTAAAAAATACAAAAACTAGCCGGACGAGGTGGCGAGCGCCTGTAGTCCCAGCTACTTGGGAGGCTGAGGCAGGAGAATGGCGTGAACCCGGGAGGCGGAGCTTGCAGTGAGCCGAGATCGTGCCACTGTACTCCAGCCTGGGCGACAGAGTGAGACTCCGTCTCAAAAAAAAAAAAAAAAAAAAAAAAGAAGAGAAGATCAGTATTCTTGATGACATAGCAATAGTATCTCAACAAAATAAAGCACAAAGAGAAAAAGACTAGAAAAAATTAACAGAGCATCAGTGATGTATGGAGGAATAGCAGAAGGTAAGTGGTCTAAACCATGTAAAATTGGAGGAGCAAATAGAGTGGGTAAGAAGGACAGAAAAAAACCTTTAAAGAAATCATGGCTGAAATTGTCAAAATTTGATGAAAGTTCTAAACTCTCAGATTCAGATGCTCAAGCAACTTCAAGAAAAATAAACATAAAGAAATTCAAACTAAGAAAGATCATAAAATCAGTCATAAAGAAAAAAATCTTAAAATTTCCAGGAGAGGGATGATGGGACACGTTACACAAAGAGGAACAAAGATAAAAATGACAGCAGACTTCTCATCAGAAATTTTGCAAGCCAGAAGGCAATGAAGCAACATCTTTAAACTACTAAAAAAAAAAAAAAAAAGCTTTGAATTCTATACCCAGATAAAATAGCTTATGAAAGTGAAAATAAAAGAGTCTTATTTAGATACACAAAAGCTGAAAGAATTCATCACCAGAAGAATGCACTACAAGCTACATGAAAAAATGTCTTTTAGACAGAAGGAAAATAATATAAATAGAAATTTGCATCTACACAAGGGAGTGAAGAGTGTGGAAATGATGAGTGTGTAGGAACATATAAAATACTTTTTCTTCCAAATTTAATCCCCTTAAAAGATACAGATTATTTAAAGCAGCAATAATAGCATGTATTGTGGAGACATGTATGACAAAACAGCATAATATATGACAATAACATGTAAGAAACAGCAGCACAAGGACAGAAGGAAGAAAATGAAGACATACTATTGTAAAGTGCTTATACTATATGTATATAATTTGAAGGTAAACTATGAGTTAGATGTGTATTATAAACCTTAGAGCAACAACTAAAAAATAAAACAAAGACACTCCAGTTAAAGGATGGAGATTATCAGATAAAAAAGCAAGGCCTAACTACTGTGCTGTCTGTGAGAAAAACATTTTAAATATAAAGAAACAGAAAGATTAAAAATAAAATGATGGAAAAAGACATACAATGAATACACAAAACAAAACAAAGTTGAAGGAGCTATATTAATATCATATAAAGTAAATTTCAGAACAAGAAATATTCCTAAAAGTAAAAATCAGGCATTTCTTTTTTTTTTTTTTTTTTTGAGGCAGAGTCTTACTCTGTCGCCCGGGCTGGAGTGCAGTGGCACAATCTCGGCTCACTGCAAGCTCCGCCTCCCGGGTTCAAGCTATTCTCCTGCCTCAGCCTCCCAAGTAGCTGGGATTACAGGTACATGGCACCATGCCCGGCTAATTTTTGTGTTTTTTTAGTAGAGATGGAGTTTCTCCTTGTTGGTCAGGCTGGTCTCCAACTCCCCCCCAACCTCAGGTGATCCTCCCGCCTCAGCCTCCCAAAGTGCTGGGATTACAGGCCTGAGCCACCGCATCCATCCAAAATCAGGAATTTCTTAATGGTAAAGATGTCAGTTCATCAAGAAGACATAACAATCTTAGATGTTTATGCACCTACTAAAAGATATAATAATCTTAAATGTTTATGTACCAGGGACATAAAAACTTGATAGAACCAAAAGGAGAAGTAAAATATTTTACAATTTCAACACTCCTCTATCAGTAATTGATACAAATAGAAAGTCAATAAGAAAATAGATTTGAACAACACTATAAGAAAAGTTGACCATCATTTATGGAACACTCCACCCAACTATAGAACATTCATGAAGATAAATTATATTCTGAGTCATAAGAGAAATATACTTATTTAACCCTTATTTTTAAATTTCAAATATAAGGACAGAGTGTAGGAAATATTTAGTAGAATATTGTTCTTACTTATTACAAATCTGAAATTATTCATTGTAACAAGGAGCAGGCATCTAACTATTAATACTTGATAACATTTTCTTATATAGCAACAGAGAATTTCTACACTGAAATACCTTTTATTTTTCTTTCATATTATGTATGACATCATATTTAATTGTATAACAATTTGTGTTTAAGTTACCTTATCAATAGTTTTCATGGCAGAGAAAAGATTATTATAAGCTAGTTATAAAAAGGGACTTTGGATCTGATGGAGTATGAAATCACTTGTCTGGAACACAAAGGAATGTTTTGATCTTCCTGTTATCTTTACCAATACTCTGATGGAAAACCTACAAGTGAAGTAGGATTTTTCACATATCTACATACTACAAAATTCCTCCACTTGTCTAAATGATATGCTAAGGTAGGCCTCTATAAATTTGAACTTTGTATGCAGAGATCTCACAGTTGCAAAGGAATTACTAGTATTACAAATAAAATTGAGTACAGTAGTGGCATGACCATCCTAGATATAGAAAGTATGTTCTTATTAGTACAGCTGACAGTTGCAGTTAATTTTTCTAGGAGCCCCATCATATGGTCCGTATCATATTTATAGTTCATACGTTTTCTTTATGTAAAACGGGTGAATAGACAAGATTCTTTTAACCCAAATGAAAACCCCGCATTTATCTATTCTTGTTAGGTTTTATCGTGGTGATTTGTGAATCGTAGTTCTTCCACTGAGATAATTTTGAATATCAATTCTGATGAACTTTATATAGTTGCCTCCTATCCTCTGGTTTAGGGTCAGGGATAAATTTGATTAGCATGCCTTTAGCAGGGTGTGAAATATCTTCGATATTTCAAAAAAAAGTCTTTGATACATTTATGCCTTTTAGTCAATCATTATTTTGTGGGAAAAAAAAAAAACCCTCTAATATATTTAGCACTATAGATTCCAAAGCTGGGAGTTTCCAGGAGCAGCACACTAAAAGTCCCTTAGTGACCTTTGTCTCTCAGCTCCACACCCAGCTCTCTGTACCACGGAAACTGGAATTCTGCAAACTACATTCTCCAAACTCTCTTGTCATTGTGGTCAGTGAAGATATTTTATATAACTGTCTTATTAAATCTATTGAGACTTCATTTGTGGCCTAACGTATGGTCTACCCTGGAAAATGTCCTATGTGCACTTGAAGAATGTGTATACTATTGTTGGGTATACAATGTTCTGTATGTCTGTTAGATCTAGTCGATTTATTGTGTTGTTTAAGTGCTTGGTTTCCGTATTTAGCTTCTGTCTTGGTCTGTCCATTTTTGAGAGTGGGGTATTAATGTCTCCAACTGGTATCATACAACTATTTCTCTGTTTCTGTGAAGTTTTGCTTCATATACGATGGTCGGTCATTAGGTGTGTAAATATTAATATTTATAATTATTATGTCTTCTTACTGAAGTGAACCTTTTATTAATAAATAATGTCCTTGTTTCTTGCAAACATTTTTGATTTAAAGTTTATTTTGTCTGATATTAGTACAGCTACTCCTGCTCCTTTTTGGACACTGTTTGCATGGAATATCTTTTTCACCCTTCCACTTTCAATCTATTTGTGTCTTTAGATGTAAAGTAAGTGTCTTATAGACAGTACACAGTTGAATTTTGTTTTTTAATACATTCTGCTGATCTCTGACTTTTGATTGGATTATTGAACTCATTTACATTTAAAGTAATGACTGATAAGGAGCGACTGACTTCTGTCATTTTGCTATTTGTTTTCTATATGTCTTACACTTTTTTGTGGTCCCTCACTTCCTGAATTGCTGTCTTCTTTTGTGTTTAGTTGATTTTTTACAGTGAATTATTTAAATTCCCTTCTCATTTCATCTTATATGTATTCTATAGCTATTTTCTTTGTGGTTAACATGGGGATTATATTTCACATCCTAAAGTTGTAACACTCTAACTTGAATTTATACCTTAAATTCAATAACATACTTAACATGCTTAAGTTCAATAACATACAAAAACTTTCCTCCTTTAACAGCTCCATTCCCACCTCTTTTGTGTTTTGGTGTCACAAAATTACATCTTTGTGTAATTTTGTGTGACACATATTGTGTGTCCAAAACATAAACTAATAATTCTTCAGAATGCATTAACCTCCTAAATCATATGAAAAACAAAATGTGAATTTACAAATCAGTTTACAATAATAATAGCTTTTAGACTAATAATTGTTCCTTTTAATGTTTTAGTCTCTTAAATCATGTAGAAAACAAGAAATGCAGTTACAAATCATTATTACAATAATGCTAGCTTTTGTAATTGCCAATACATTTACCTGTATTTATAGCTTTATTTATTCACATAGCTTCACGTGATTATCTGGTGTCTTTCCATTTCAACCTCCAGGACTCCCTTGATCTTGGAGGGCAAGTCTAGTGATAACAAACTTCCTCCGCATTTATCTGGGAATGTCTTAATTTCTTTCTCACTTTTGAAAGACAGTTTTGCCAGATGTAGGATTCTTGATTGACAATTCGTTTGGGTTTTTTTCTAGCACCTTGAATATATTGGCCCACTGTCATCTGCCTCTAAAGTTCCCAATGATTATCTGTGGATAATCTTATCATGGATCCTTTGTATATGATGAGTTGCTTCTCTCTTACTGCTTTCTCTCTTTGTGTTTGGCTTTTGAAAGTTTGATTATAATGTTCCTCACTGTGGGTCTCTGAGTTTAACTTACTTAGAGTTCTTTGAGCTTCTTGAAAGTTTACATTTATGTCTTTCATCAAATTTGGGATGTTTCTAGCCATTATCTCTACAGACATTCTCTCTGTCCCTTTCTGGCTCTCTTTTCTTCTGAGACTTCCACAATGTGTATATTGGTCCATTAGATGGTATCCCACAGATCCTTTAGGCTCTGTGCAATTTTCTTCACTTTTTTTTTTTTTTTCGCTGTTCCTCAGACTTGATTTCTATTATCCTATCTTCAAGTTTGCTGGTTCTTTCTTCTGCCTGCTCAAATCTACATTTGAATTCCTCTACTGAGTTTTTCATTTTGGTTATTGTATTTTCTGCTCCAGAATTTCTTTTTGGTTTCTCTTTGTGTTTTCTATTTGTTGGGGTTGCCATTTTGTTCATACATCTTATTCTTAACATTCTCTACATCTTGTAGTTTGTTGAACATCTTTAAGATGGTTATTTTAAAGTCTTTGTCAAGTTGCTATGCCATCAGGTCTTTTTCAGAGACAGTTTCTGTTAATTCTTTTTTCCTTTGAATAAGCCATATTTTCCTGCTTCTTTGTATGCTTTGCAATTTTTTGTTGAAAACCAGGCATCTGAATCTAATAATATGCTAACTCTGGAACTCGGGTTCTCCCCCTTTCCCAGGATTTTCTGTTTTTTGTGTTTATGTTTTATTGTTTGTGTTTCTGATGTTTTAGGCTGTCGCTGTGCCAAAGATTAGTGTCAGTTGTAAACTTTAGGTCTTTGCAGGCCTTTTCTGAACCTGGGTCTTTTCCTGGTTATGTGCAGTCACTTTCTAATGCTCCCCATATATGCAGTTGTTTTCAAATGTTATAGTCTTCAAAGTCTGGCACCCAAAAGGGAGAAAAAAGGAAAATGAAGGGAGACAGAAAAGGGCACCAGCCTTTTAAATCTCCTGGAAATCACTTCTGCTAGAGGGGAAGGGCTTGCAAAAATGGGGGGGAGGTGCAAACACAATGGCCATTAGCCTTTTTGTCCGTATGTCTGTGATCAGAAGAAGCAATCAGTGATCCAAACACAGATCCCTGATGTTTGGAGGACAGGATCCTTTTTGCCCACCCCAGTGCCTACAGGCTGCCTACAAGTCACTCCAGGAACTCCAGGAACTCATGAACAGGTGCCTGTCATGTAGCTGGGGTGGAGGATGAGTACTGCTGCTACCTGCTAAGAGCTAAAACTGACCAACATTAAATGCAATTTACTGCCTAAGCCTACCCCTGGAATTTGCAACCTTCTATAGATTCCTGAGTTCCAGAATGTTACATCAGACAGATTGTGCCATTACAATGCTTGCTTAGATGGGGAGAGAAATTCCTGGTGCCTTCTCCTCTGCCATCTTCCTAGAATCCCTAGACATACAAAATTGCTACATACAAAATTAAAATATTAAGAAACAATTAAAAGTATAATGGCCATAGGATAAAAGAAGTAGTATTTTAACTATAGTATTTTCTAGGATGAGGAAGGTTTTCCATTTGACTATAAATCCCTTAAGGGCAGGAACTCCATTCATCCAATAGGTGTTTGTTGAACATTATTTCATGCTAGACTCATTCAGGTGTTTTATATTACTTCAACTCAAAGTTGAATAATTTAATTCTAGGACAAAGCAGGAGTCTGAACTTTTATCTAGACTAGTGGTTTACAAACCTCTTTTTGGCCTTCTAGCTCTTTCGTCAAATGAAAGTTCATATAGAAGTCCAATAAATCCAGTAGTCATGAGTAAAGCTTCTCCATTTGAGCAGGTACCTCAGAAAGTCCAGAGCCCAAGCAACTATTGCCCCACTGCCCCCACCCGACCCAGTGGTCCCCAGGGAGTGTTCAACAGACACACCAAGGCCTTATGGAGCATTATTTGAGAACACCTGATCTACTGAACCCATCATTTTATATCATAGATAGGAAACTGAGACATAGATACAGAGAGCTGCCCAAGGCCACACAGCTGATGAGTGGTGAATCCACTTACAACAGAGACTGTGATGATCGAGGTTCATGGGGTCACAGAGTTTTACAGGTCCCAAGTCTGAAGGAATTCAAATTCAAACCTGGCCAGAAGGATTCAAGTTATATAAAAGGGGATACAAATTTTTTAATTGAAAACACAAGATAATGAGGTTATATGTCATGTCTGGATACTTGTATTCATATGTATATTTTGTCATATTCATATTTGGGAGAAGAACTAATAATTTTTGTGCAAAGATGATTTTAGGAACTAAGTCAGAAAAACCAATATAGTTTTCATCCTGATGCATGACTTACGTACGATTAAAAACACCATTTCTGGTTGGTTTTAGGAAAAATGTACCAGATTTGTAGATTAGAAAATTGGTTGAACATGTTTACTGTTTGGAAGTGGATGGAGTGGTATCAAAATGCAAGAGCATTTTAAAATTTTTTATTATGTAATATTATTAGAGATTTACTTTTAAATTATTTCCATGTGCTAAAACTTGTTCCACTATATTAAAGCTTTAGTAAAATTACATAAGCACATGAACTAGAAATGCAATTATGTGTAATTAATGTTACCAATGTAATTGAAGCACATGACCTTACTATATAATTTATAAATCTGTACACAATTAATTTTGTGTGATCTTTTTGATCTCTTTTTACAATGCATTACTTCTCTAAGTTCTGTGAATTCCAAAAACCTATTACTAAGAGCATTTTTAGATTAGCACACATCTATGACACCCTTAATAAAATATTCATCCCCTTGTCATTCTGGCTCTTGATTTGACAGATTAGGCAATAGCTCTAGTTGAGAGAGCCAAATTGGTTCTCCACTTAAAAGACAGAAATTATGCTCTTCTTCATAATTATCTACACTCTCATTGTTATCCTCATCTACCACCACAGTTACCATGCAAAGCATTGAGTAAATATTTCTTTGTACATTTCACAAAGGTTTTACAAGTGCATATTTACTGCCTTCCAGAAAATAATAATTTAAAAGGAATATATGTTAATTATCTGTTTGAAACTGTCGATGTGAGCTAAATCTTTAGTACCTCTAATTTATACCCAGGTACTTGAAATTTTAAATAGCAGTTCCAAAAAAATCAAAAGCTTTTTGACCAAATGTATTATTATGGGGAAGGGAATTCCTACAGAAACAAGTAATTGCTAGAACTTTTATTTCATTATCTTAGGAAACTCCTCTTCAATGATTGTTGATCTCAATATGGTTATTGTCTCATGAGGCCTTCATGAATTGGCTGGGGAGAGTCTCTGGCATTTGTTTGGAGCTTTTAAGGTGTTAGCACTTCCAGCCTGTCTCTTTTCTCCATTTATCCTTCTATTAAGAGCCTCTAGTTAGCAACTGCTCTCTCTTCAGTGGCTGTAGGGTTTTATGCAGCTAATTTTTATCCCTTGAGTATAGTCATTAGACCCTTGATTACCAAGAGCAGAGATTTGCTCAGGCCATCTTAATAAAAATGGGAATATATTATAAATATAGGTGAGTACCAGAGCTTAAATGCTATGAGACTATTAAGTAATTCTTGAGACAACTCTCCTCTCCACCTCTCTTACGGCCCATGTGGTCTCTCTTTCAAAGTACCACTGCTTTGCTCTCTCTGTCTGCCCCATCTTTCTGTGAAGCTACTCTGTATTCCCCAGGAATTTTGGGACTTACACCCCAAGAAACAGTTTTGGGGCCGGGTGCAGTGGCTCATGCCTGTAATCCCAGCACTTTGGGAAGCCGAGGAGGGTGGATGAAGAGGTCAGGAGTTCAAGGCCAGCCTGGTCAAGATGGTGAAACCCCGTCTCTACTAAAAATACAAAAATTAACTGGGTGCAGTGGCAGGCGCCTGTAATCCCAGCTCCTTGGAGGCTGAGGCAGGAGAATCGCTTGAACCTGAGAGGCAGAGGTTGCAGTGAGCCAAGGTCGTGCCACTGCACTCCAGCCTGGACGATAGAGTGAGACTCTGTCTCAAAAAAAAAAAAGAAAAGAAAAGAAAAGAAGAAGAAGAAGAAATAGTTTTGAAGGAAATTAATGAGGTTGGTTTAGCTAATTACTAACCTCCTATAGGGCAAAACCTTCACATCTGGCCTTGGGTTTCATGCTCTAAGTTGGCCCCATCAGAAGCCATGCCTGCACAGCTAAGTCAGATACTGCCTCACTAAGCAGGAGGCTATGGCCAGTGTGTTTTCTACTGTTTAAAAAAAAAATGACAGGAGGCACTGTAATTGACATGTCCAATACATATATAATCAGAAGTCACACATGCCTCAGCCTTGGATAGCTACGAAAGGATTTTATCCAATGATACCTCCTTATTGTACATTGAATTAGTAATTCCCAAGTTTTGGGCTTCTACAGAAGAAAACTTTAACAAAACTCAACCCTATTGTACTTTGAATGATATATTCACAACCATCTTCCTTTGTTCGAGTATTCAGTTGTGTTTTGAATAATTAAGCAGGAAATCTAGCCTGAATATTCTAGCCATGTCAAATTCCACTGGTTTATCTGTACAGCTAAAAATAATTACACTCATGTGCTGTTAATGAACAGATCAGACTGCTTCACATTCTTGCCTGCATTCAGAAAATCAAAAGGTAGGTTACCCTGCTTTTTGCTAAATTTCTAGTGATATTAATTTGGGGAACAGAGTCTATAAACTTTAAGTTCTAATGCCCAGCTTTTGGAATTATGATTTCTTTAAGTTTACCATTTGAACATATAATAATCACCAATATTTCAGAAGATTGAAAAATGAAATCTATTTGAACTTTGCTAACCACGTTCTCCCTCAATATTTACAAACCTCCACTAATTGAGATGACGCACTTCTTCAAAAATAAAGATGCTGTTCAAATACTTTCAGTGTTTGCTTAATTAAAAAGGACATTGGAAAAAATGTCCTTGTATGCCCACTAATAGCAGTTTGGAAGCGACACTTCCTATTCATTATATGATCACCATTTTCCTTCAAAATAATCATTCAAATACATGGATTTCTCAGTTCCAAGAAAACTAAAGCTGACATGTAATAAACTGAGAGTTAAATACACATCCATTATTGTGGGGCCAACAAAGCCTGTGTTACTCAGTCTGATAACACAGTTGTACATAAATTCCATGCATCTGCTTCTATCTAATATGTGCACATATTTACTCTGAGGAAACGGGAAAGCAAAACTGGGCTCAAGAGTAGTAATGTAAACAGTATCGCACCTACGCTCAGCAGGAATCGTTTGCACACCTGTCTTTCTTGGAAATGTGTCAACCAGTTGTTTTCTCAGGTTCATGTACAATTTCATCGGGCCCTGGAAACACCTCCTCCACATTCACAGTGCCAACCATGAGAGTCCAGTTTGTTTCTGAGTGAGGAGGTGGGAAAGGGCTGGTGTGGAAACCAAGTCTGTGACTGTTTCAGATGCACCAATGGTCTCCCAAAGGTTGATTTTTATCACCTTTGAAATAGTACTCTCTGAAGGCCCTTCCCTCATCCTTACAGATTGGCATTTTGATTTTTAAAAATGAAGAGGAAAAAAAAAAGGAAATAGAGAAATGGGACCACGTACAGAAAAACTAGGATAAAGCTTCATTTATTCAGCACCCACTGTATGTCAGGCCTGTGTCAGTCTTTAAAGATAGAGCAGTAAACAACTTTCTACTTCAACTTCTAAGCAATAAATTGGCTTAAGTTTACTGCAGACTTGGAGCAAAGTCTCTAAAGAGTGTGGTAATAAAATGAAGAATCTGGAACATTAGAGAAGGAATGCTTTTGCTTAGTGGGTGACTCTTCAAATAACATAATTTTCTAAATTTTTAAATGTCATACAGTTATGATTTTGTAATCTAACATAAACGTAAAGTTTAGGCTGGGCATGGTTGCTCACACCTGTAATCTCAGCACTTTGGGAGGTCGAGGTAGGAAGATCACTTGAGCTCAGGAGTTTGAGACCAGCCTGGCCAAGATGGTGAAACCACGTCTCTACAAATAATACAAAAATTAGCCAAGCGTGGTGGCTCACGCCTGTAGTTCCAGCTACTTGGGAGGCTGAGGTGGGAGGATCGCTTGAGCCAGAGAGACAGAAGTTGCAGTGAGCCGTGATAGGGATAAATTTTTTTAATTTTTAAAAAAATAAACATAAAGTTTGATGAAATTCATACATTAAGAAATTTAATTTGCTAGGCCAGGCACTGTGGCTCACGCCGGTAATCCCAGCACTTTGGGAGGTTGAGGCAGGGAGATCGCCTGAGCTTACCAGTTCAAGATCAGCCTGGGCAACATGGCAAAACCCCATCTATACTAAAAATACAAAACCTAGTGAGGCGTGTTGGCACGTGCCTGTAGTCCCAGCTATTCGGGAGGCTGAGGTGGGAGGATGGCTTGAGACTGGGAGGTGGAGCTTGCAGTGATCCAAGATTATAGCACTGCACTCCATCCAGGGTGATAGAGCCAGATGTGTTCTAAAAAAAAATTAATTTGCTTTTAGCCCAATGGTGACAAATATTGATTCATCCACTCATGAATGTATATGTAGTTATAAAATAATACAGCACAAAGTTCTAGCTACATAGATATTAAGGAGGCAAAGAGAAGGAATCCTAACCCAGCCTGGGGAGGAGTAAGAGAGGGAGTTTGGGAGGGCTTCCTGGAAGCAGTGACCACTGAGAGTTCAAACCAGAGAAGGAGTGAGGTCAAAGGAAGATCATTCTCTACAGAGAACAGAGCAATAAAAAGGAACTGGAGAACTAAAATAACTCTTCTTAACGTCTTTACTGTCTTCTATGTGGGTCGTTGGGGGAAGAGCACTAGAAGAGGTTGAATATATCTAGAACATACACTATGACTGAAGTGAGGTTGAGAGACGAGGCTAGAGAGATAAGCAGGAATAAAATCAGAGAGAGCCTTGAGCACGACCGCATTAGGAAAAGGCTGCCGTATTAGGAAAGGGTTCAATATGATGTAATAAAACCTAATTATTGTAGGTTCGTGAGCGCTTATCCAAGAAAGGTCCTGTCGCTTTCATACCCTGGCAGGATATTAAAGATATTTCCATATTGAAAACCTTTCCCTAATTTGCATCTCTGTGACACTGTCCTCTACTCTTTCATTTTCCCATTCTAGCTCTTAGGCCTGGTGGCAATTCTGTAAGAGTGCCAAAAAGGAAGTACAAGCTATAAAAAATAACTATACCATTTTTAAAACGAAACAAAACAAGTCACCAAAAAAAGTCTGCTTCAATTTTGCTTTCTGGGCTGCAAAGATCATGACCATTAGGAAGCTGAATTGAAGAAAAGCCCTACTTATTTTGCCCAATGTTTTCCTCAAACAGAAGAGTCTGAATGTGTTGCTGTGTCCAGAGATTTGCTGGTATGTGGTTCAGATGCTTCTCCAGTCGAAGCTTTATGTGAAAATTTAAGAGGTGTAGGGCTCACCAAAGCCCCATAAGGAGCTATCAATCTGTGTCATGGGGTGGATTCTAAATCCTTGTGAGTAATCCCCGCCTGCCTTCTCTCCCCCAGCTCTCTCCCCAGCACCATGTAAGGTAAGTTCAGCCAGCAAACTCAGATCGGGCTCTCTTTCCCCTTGAGAACGTTGCTTCTGCCTGTAACACACACGCAGACGGTGAACTGGGCACATTGCTTTCTACGTTTATGAAAGTCACAGACTCTTATTGCTAGAGTGACCAGATCTCCTAGGGGACCAGGCACAGTCCCAGGTGGTGTCTGTGCTGTCAATATAAATCCCAATTTCTAACCACCTTCAGCAGGAGTTCTACCTCTGCTTGCAAGCCTCTCTCCCATTTATTCCACAGAGCAGCTTATACAATGGAACTCCCGTGAATTCCAGTAAAACATAAGAATTTGAGAAACACTCTAGAGATTATGGTTGAGAGTTTGGCCTAAATTTTATGTGTTCCAGGAACCTTCAGATGAATTATATAATTACATTTAATAAATCCTTGTTGCACTCCTCCAAAAAATAAATGGGTAATTTTTTAAAGCATAAGGAAGGCCCATCTCCCATCCCAAGCAAAGGTAATCAAGGAACTCAGAAAACCTAGGGCAAAGCGTTGAGTGAAAGCAGACCTGGGAAGAAGTCATGTGAAGCACCATTCATGAGAAAATGGTGTTTGGGGCCTGGCGCGGGGTCTCACACCTGTAATCCCAACACTTTGGGAGGCCGAGGTGGGGGTGGGGGGATCACCTAAGGTCAGGAGTTCAAGACCTGCCTGGACAACATAGTGAAACCCTGTCTGTACTAAAAATACAAAAATTAGCCGGGTGCGATGGCGTGTTCCTGTAATCCCAGCTACTCAGGAGTCTGTACAAAATTAGCCGTGTCTGTACAAAAATTAGCCGGGTGCGATGGCGTGTTCCTGTAATCCCAGCTACTCAGGAGGCTGAGGCAAGATAGTCGCTGGAACCCGGGAGGCAGAGGCTGAGTGATAGGTCGGATTTGCATTTGAAACCAGTTCCAGCGGTTCGCAGTGGCTCCTATAATCCCAGTACTTTGGGAGGCTGAGGCAGGCGGATGGATCACCTGATGTCAGGAGTTCAAAACCAGCCAGGCCAACAGGGTGAAACCCCATCTCTACTAAAAATACAAAAAATGAGCTGGGCTTGGTGGCACGTGCCTGTAGTCCCAGCTACTTGGGAGGCTGAGGCAGGAGAATCGCTTCAACCCAGGAGGTGGAGGTTGCAGTGAGTCCAGATCGTGACACTGTACTCCAGCCTGGCAACAGAACAAGACTCCGTCTCAAAAAAGAAAAAAAAAAAAAAAAGCTGGCGTGATGCTGCAAGTCTGCAGTCCCAGCTACTCGGGAGGTTGACGCAGGAGAATTGCTTGAACCCGGGAGGCAGAGATTGCAGTGAGTAGAGATCGTGCCACTGCACTCCAGCCTGAATGACAGAGCAAGGCTCCGTCTCAAACAAACAAAAAAAGTCGTTTGGCCATGCTATCAGTCATCTGATCTGGCTCCTACCTATAAGCTGAGTGTACAGCATGTTACTAATAATGATTTCCCCATCGTCTCTGGCCTTTGAACAGCATATTCAGCAGTTTCTGGTCCTTTGGCCCTTTCTCCTTCCCTGAGTCTTTTACAGAAGACTCTGAACTGATGTTTCACTGGTTTTATTTTGTATGTATGTACGTATGTATTGGAGATGGGGGTCTCACTTTGTCACCTAGGCTGGAATGCAGTGGCATGATCATAGCTCACTGCAGCCTTCAACTCCTGGGTTCAAGCGATCCCCCTCAGCCTCTGGAGTAACTGGGACTGCAGGCATGCACCACCACACCTGGATAATTCTTTTTTTTGGGCAAGATGGGATCTCGCTGTGTTGCCCAGGCTGGTCTCCAACACCTGACCTCAAGCAGTCCTCCCACCTTGGCCTCCCAAAGTGCTAGGATTACAGGCATGAGCCACCACACCCCGAGCCTGGTTTTATTTTTTAAGAACAAACTTACTGAGGTATAATGGACATAGAACAAATAGCACATATTTTTAAAATTACAGTTTAATTGGTTTTGAGGCATGTTTATTTCTATGAAGTCTCACCACAATCAAGATAATGAACATATCCATCACCCCTAAAGTCTTTTCCTGCCCGCTGGTAACTCCTCCCTTTCCCTACTCATGCTCCCCAGCTCCCATCCCCGGCCATCTTTCTTTTGGCTTGAAACAAAACAAAACAAACAAGAAACTTTTTTTAAAGTTCTTCTTTTCAAATTCTTTTTTAATTGCCTAATTGAAACCTTCTGAAGCTGTAAGGTTTCTTGCTAATCCATATGAAACACAACCAGCAATCTGCTTAGTTGTCTGGCACACTTTTTACATTTAAAAAAAAGAATAAATAAAATACAAGAAAATTCCAAGGGAGCAAAGAGTGTATTTGGCTTATTTAACAAGCATAAGGAAAAGAAGTATTTGCTTTAGCTTAAAGCCATCGAGAGCATTCTTTCCTATGGAAAAGAGAATGCCAGGAACAGCTAGACATTAAAATGGTCCAAGTTTTTATTAAAAAGTGAGAGATGGCATTGCTAAAGGAAATGCCTTCTTAGATAATAGAAATAAATCCTGTTTCACCTGAGTGGAATGCCTTCTGTTTCCACAAAGCTATCAATTATAGAGCAGCTTCTCCAGCAGTACTTTAACCAACTGGAAACTTCAGCTTTGAAAACAATGCTCAAAGTGTATTCTTGGTTTGGATTGCATCTGCTCTAGGGCAGGGAGTAGGGAGGGAATCCATTTTTGTAAGTGACGGGAAACGTTTGGGAAAGCACGTTTCTGAGTGTCCAGAGATGGTTCCATGAGCTAACTGCGTGGGTCCACATACGAGTCATTTCATTTCAGCTTCTTCTTGGTATAATGAGAAGACTGAAGCAGAAGAATCCTCGCAGTCCTTCAAGCTCTACATTTCATAGGCTGGGACCTTGTCAAGGATATCTTCGTCCAACAAAGGGGCTCCGCTGGTTAAGATTTACCCAGGAGTGCAAAGAAGAAAAGCATTTGCCCTAAGAAAGCTTCCCTTCCCATAGCCTTTCCCTGCGGAAGGCTGTGTATTACAATAGCTATTGTTGTAGAGCTATTATACAATTCCAGATGATGTAAACAGAAAACAAATCTATTGAAATTTTAACATATTGCCAGAAAGTATGGAGAACCATGCCACAGAACTGCTCTTGTGAGAAAATACTGCTGGTCCTGGATGCCACAATTTAGCCTGGAGTAACTCGTGATACATCTTTTGTAGCAAACACTAGCATGCCCGAGAGAGAATCTTCCTGATCTCTGTTTTTACGTGTCAGCAGCTCCGAGTTCAGGGCCCTAGTCAAACACTTTCCAGCCTTTTTGATGCCATGGCACCATAGAGAATTATATTTTGACATGTCCAGGAGCACTGGCCACCCCAAGCCCTAACCAGGCCTCTCCAATGGCTGCAGAATTCCATATCTCAATATTCCTCTCACCCATTCATGGCCACAGCACACTGGTTAAGAAGCTCTGCCCTGAACAGTTGCGTTACTTGGTGCCCTGTTTGCAGTGGGAGCAGGGAAAACACATACCAATTTTTACTTTCTACTTCTGTAATAAAGGGGGGTTGCAGATTTCTATAAATTGCGTAATTCCCCAAACAGATGCAGGGCAGTGGAGGTGGGGAGGGAAGAGTGTCTAAGAGCATATGCCTGTATGCACAGCTGTTACCGTGGACCTTGCCAAAACCACTTCTGCCGTGTGACAGCAAGAACCCTGTTTTGGATAAGACATGATTTCAAGAGGGCCTGATACCTCATGAGCATAAGATCTGCTGCCTCCCTGCAGCCACTCAAAGTAGCAATGCTAGATTCAGTGACCCCTTTCCTTCAAGGTTATAATTTCATGTATTGCCACGGAACCGGGCTCTGAGGCCCCTGCTTTAGAGGGTCCTATTCGGGCCTGCTACAGTTTTCAAGTTTGTCTCCTCCAAATCTCATAGTGAAATTTGGCCTCCAGTGTTGGAGATGGTACCTAGTGGGAGGTGTTAGGGTCATGGGAGCAAAGCCCTCCTGAATACCTTGGTGCCGGCCTTGTGGTCATGAGTGAGCTCTCGCTCAGTTAGTTCCCCTGAGAGCTGGTTGTTAAAAAGAGCCTGGCCTTCCCTACCCCCACCATGTGGTCTCAGCATGCACTGGCTGCCCTCCACCTTCCATGAAGCCCCTGAGGCTGTCATCAGATGCCTAGTTTTCCAGGCAGCAGAATCATGAGTCAAATCAACCTCTTCTCTTTATACTTTACCCAGTCTCAGGTACTCCTGTAGAGCAACACAAATGGACTAAGACAGGGCCCTTCTCTGACCACACCCATCCTCACCAGGTGAGGACCCAGGGGACAAACGGGATAGCCTCACTCTCAGCCCACACCATACACTCTTTCTAGCCTATGCACCAGACTTAATTGCCTGCCCAAATGATCCTGAGCCTACTTCCAGGGCCAAAACAGGCCTCTTCCTAAGGGAGCAAAAATGGTATTATCGGGGGGCACACTCTGAAAACTGAGCAATGGTCAGTGGGTGACTGCTTTTCAGGGAGAGCATGTGGCTGGAGGGTCTGCACTCCGGTGTGAAGGACAGAGCAGGGGGAAGATAAGGGAGGGGCTGCAGTGGAGGAGCACTACCTGTGTTCTTGGCCCTGACCTTGCGTCTATAGCACCCGCCCAAAAGTCTGGACTTCCAGGCTATCACCTGCCCTCAAAGCCAGATTATCTATGTCATGTGGCTTTCCAGAGTTCCCTCGATACAAAACTGGAAATCATTTGGCTGCTAAATGGTAGAGCATCAAAACCCTCTGAGTCACGCTGTACAGAACACATTTCACACCAAACTTAAAAATCCCATCAGACACGTAGTTTATGAAATTCACCTTTTAAATATAAGCTGTCACAATGGAGTTGACAGAAGCAACAAGCCAGGGAAAATGTCATTATCTTCAGTTTAAGGTCTTAATCTGACTAGGCAGTGAGTGAAATTATCCACAAAGTAATTCTCCAGAGAAGACCTCTAGTGACCTGAGTAAAGCAACCAAAGAGATCTTTTTTTTTTTCCTGGTAGAGAAACTAAACATAAAAAGGCCAATCCCAAAGCCATACCTCTCCTTCACGGTGAAAAAGTGATTAAAGCTTTGTGTAGTTAAACAAACTACCTCCCAGCGCCATTATATTTCTTTCTGCTTTTCAACCTAGGTCTTCAGAAAGTGCCAGTCATTCTTATCTGGGAACTCAAATTTTACTGTAACACAATGACGATCTGAAAGCAATACAGGCTCTTGTCGTATCAATAAAACCGGAGCTCCTTGATGTTTTCCAGCCACAGGTACCTCCTGACCCCTCCATCTTTGTTCATACCATCAAGTCTGCCCAGTGGCTTCGCCCCTCCTCTCTTCCTATTGAAATCTCAGCTCTTCTTCGAGGCCCAGCTCAAATTCCACCCCATCTGGTGGGGATCTTTCTCACAGCTCTGAATTCTGAGCGTGCTTGCTGTTCATGTCATTCATTTGGTATCTATCGTGTGTTGTTTTTGTCTGCTGATTTTCTTGTGAAATCAACTTTCTTACTCTTTTTAACCTACTTGGAACTCTGATGTCATTTACAGCCACCCCCTTAGTTCGTTGACAGTGGCATTTAATAAATTCACTTTGATTAATTAAATTAGAGTATTAATAAATATTTTGATAGTGTATAGGCTGGTTTCTAAATATAATAAACATTTTATATAGATTCACTGCAATATATAAGAACAAGTGTTTAAACTGATAAAGCCCAAAGAGAATATGAGAGCCTTAATTATTAAAGATGCAATTCAATATATTGTCTATCCATATTCATAAGTCTAAAATGGAAATACATGTTTTGGAGAGATTTTGAGAAATAAAATTTGACATCAGTTGGGTTTGTTCAAATCCTACTCATGGATTTGGGGTGGCCTCAGAAAATGGCTGTGGGCTGGCCCATCCCCAATCCTGGGCCTGGCTGAACTGGGGCAGGAGTTAAACTAAAGCAATCTAAATGCAGATGGAGGGAAAACTGACTGTGGTCCAGAAGAACCCAGGATCTGAACATCAAGTTTAAGATTTAAAGCTAATCTAGAAACTGAAAGACCAAAAAGGGGAAAGAATGCAAGGCTTAGAACGAGTCAAGGCAAGTATTTCAAAATTAAAGTTGTGAACAGTTGGAAAATCCAGCAGAAACTTTTATGTGATGCCTGGGGACCTAGGGGTAAAAGCAGAGGCCCTGAACATGTCTTTAATCATTGCATTAACTATTTTAAAAATAATTTTCTTTTCTTTTTTTTTTTTGAGAGGGAGTCTTGCTCTGTCACCCAGGCTAGAGTGCAATGGTGCCATCTCAGCTCACTACAACCTCTGCCTCCTGGGTTCAAGCCATTCTCCTGCCTCAGCTTCCTGAGTAGCTGAGATTACAGGCATGTGCCACCACACCCAGCTAATTTTTGTATTTTTAGTAGAAACAGGGTTTCGCCATATTGGCCAGGCTGGTCTCGAACTCCTGATCTCAAATGATCTACTTGCCTCGGCCTCCCAAAGTGCTGGGATTACAGGTGTGAGCCACGATTCCCAGCAGTAAAAATAATTTTCTATGCCTATTTTTGTCTCCTCTCACTGGACTGTAAACTTCCGGAGAACAAGAACTCTCTCTCTCTCGCTCTCTCTGTCTGTCTCTCTCTCTCTTTTTTTTTTTTTTTTTTTTTGATATATCTGCAGAGTGCGGTATGCTGCCTGGAACCTAGCAGGTGCTTAGTAATAATATATTTAACTCTAACCTCTAAACTTAGCTGCCAGGTTCACAGGTATAACATCCAGTGTCTCAAAACAGTGCCTGACACATTATAGACTCAAGATATATTTGCTTAATGAATAGGAATGAACGCATGAATGCCAATGCAAGGCCAATATGCCAGACCCACCTTTGGTATTGGGGAACGTGAGCTTTCCCTCTAGTAGGTTAAAGGGATTAAATTATTGTTGTATATTTTATTCATTGTCAGGCTCCGCAGGCAGTGAGTGTGGAAGGGATACCCATAGGGCCATCTGAGACCAAATGCCCCCAGATTATCTAGATCTAGTGCTATAAAACATTAAATAAAAGATTATACAGTCAACAACCCATAGCAGACATTAACAGTCTAAGAGTCTTACTTAGTATACAGAACATTCATATTTTAGTCATAGACAGCCTGGGTTTATTGTCATAGCTCAGTTGTCATTGTCATTGTCACTCCTCAATATTTGTGAGAACAAAATACATCTTTTAGTAGCAAACAGATACCATAAAAATCTCATCATCACCACCCTTATATGTCCTCTGCCCATTCATAAAAACATATTTGCCTTTCTTTACATGTGTGTCACAAGTGGAAGTTAATTCTCCAATCCAGTTTATACCTTGACATAGACAAGCCTTTGACTTCATCTTCTAAAGGCTGAGTCTTCAGCACACACGTTTGTGCATGTGCATTCAAGCACACATATACCTACATGTGTGCACATGCATGCATGAGCGTGCACACACATACACACGCACACCAATGTGGCTCAACAAGCAGTCCCTTGAAAAACCACACCTTAAAGACTACTGAATTAGGCTGTGTGCAGTGGCTCATGCCTGTAATCCCAGCACTTCGGGAGGCCGAGGTGGCCAGATCATTAGAGGTCAGGAGTGCAAGACCAGCCTGGCCAACATGGCGAAACCCTGTCTCTACTAAAATTACAAAAATTAGCCAGGCGTGGTGGCACACGCCTATAGTCCTTGAACCCAGGAGGCAGAGGTTGCAGTGCCCAAGATGGTGCCACTGCACTCCAGCCTGGGTGACAGAGCAAGATTCCATCTCAAAAAAAAAAAAAAAAACCACCTACTGATTTAGGGTATCTCAGTTAATTACTCATTTATTTTATTAGTTTATTGACTTATTTATTCTTTATTAAACATTTATTGAGTCCCTTGTCCTGCCAAGTGCTTGTTTAGGTAGTACAGGTGATTCAAAGATTAAAAATAGGCCAGGCACGGTGGCTCACGCCTGTAATCCCAGCACTTTGGGAGGCCAAGGCAGGAGGATTGCTTGAAGTCAAGAGTTTAAGACCAGCCTGGGGAACATGGTGGGACCCCGTCCCTACAAAAGAAAATTAAAATTTCAAGCAATTATCCAGGCTTGGTGACGCAGGTCTGTGGTCTCAGCTACTTGGGGAGCTGGATCACTTGAGGAGTGATCACTTGAGCCCAAGAGGTCAAGGGAGGATCACTTGAGCCCAAGAGGTCAAGGCTGCAGTGAGCAGAGATTGCACCACTGCACTGCAGCCTAGGCAACAGAGGGAGACCCTGTCTCAAGTAAGTAACTTAATAAATAAAAACATATTTGTTATCTTTATGGAGCCTACAATCCATTGATGAAACAATCAAAAATCACTGTGGAGTGGGATCCATGTAAAATAGAGATGTTAAGAAAGTTCTGATCACCCTGAGGGCAGGAACTCACTTTTATCCGATGGCTGCTTTGTGCGGGATGCTTTTTAGTGGGTATCTCACTTATTCTTACAACAGTCCTGGGAAATAGATATTATAGCCATTTTCTAGATTTAAAAAAGCAAACCTGAGGAGTTTAAGTTTCGTTCCAAGTCACACAGTAGCAAGGAGCAGAATCGGGATTTAAATCCAGTTGTCTTTGGCTGGAGCGTTAGGGCGTGGCTTCATCAAGGAGATGAAAATGTAAGTATTGAAAGATTAAAAGTCCTTTACCAAACAGAATGAGTGTTTGGGCGAGAGGATGCTCTGGGCAATCAGACCAGAAGATCTGGTGGCTCCATAGAGGAGGTACAGTTAAGAAACGGCAAGTAGGCCTGTATCGCTGAACAAAGGAAAATGGTAAGAGAGAAGAACACGTTTCACCCGGAGAGCTTCCCTAGGTTTCCTGATTTCTTTTGGAAGTGATTATTCTGGACCAAATCTGCCATCTTATCCTCCATGACCAATCTGAGTTTACAAACGTGCCTGTTGCCAGTCAGAGGGATTCCATCACCCTCTCTTTACTGTCAGCTTAGATATGTTTATTTGTCATCACTGCCTCTCACTCATTAACCTCACTGCAAAGAACTCGGGCCCATCAAAGCAGCATTCCCGACATTTACGTCAGTTTTCAAACTTGATTTCTCGGTGTGGAGGACAAGCAATGTTGTGGAATGTTTTTATTTCATGAGCCTCGGAATTTCTATAATTGCTTTTTATTTTGCCTGTGGTTAAAGATACCTCCCTATTTTTCCATCAAACAATAAACACTGCCTTTGACTCCCTGAATAGGAAGATAAATAAGAATGACTCCTACAAATTTCATTATAGGGAACTGTGTTTTTAAGTTCATTGTAAGCACTGTGTAATACACCCCAAGCGGAATAAGATGTGATTAGGAGAATAATCATTTGCCTGACACTCCAGTTTCAACCCCATCTCCATCACAGAGGTTGATCTGACTGTGGCTACTTTCCAGGAGTATGGATTGGGTGGGGATGAAGCCTGCAGTAGCCTGACTCATCTCTGCATCTTTTCTTGGTTCTCTCTCCTCATAGACTCTAAGCTCCTTGTATCCTTAGGGCCTACCATAGCCTCTGGTACATAGTGAGACCGTGGTTTACTTTTAAGTTAACGATTCAATAAATGATCTCCAAATGAGGATATCATCTACCGTGTTTGTCAATGAAAGAACCTAATAAGACAGTTAATTTAGGGCATCCTCTTACAGGAATAAGGTAAATTTTGATCAAGGGAAGATGAAAGAGAATTGCATTTAGACAAATGACTACTCCTGATTCTCACCTCCATCTTCAATGTTTCAATTCTATTCCCATATATCAATGTCTCTGTGCAGCTCAAAGTAGGGCCAGCAGTTACACCCCCTCCAAAGTGCCTGCCCTTCCTGACTTGGCTTCTTCTCTTTATTTTCCCCATTGACAATCCGCATCCACACACGGCCCTAATCTCAGCTGGATGGCAATGAGGATGAGATGCTGACAGAGTCATGACTTTCTAGAAGAGGACAATCCAGACCCCACGAGCTGGATTCAGGGATATGAGAGGACTCCGTAAGGCTGAAAGTGTGGATACTTCCATCCAAGCAGTAGGCAGGTGAGGGAGTAAGAGTCTCCCATGATCACCATGTAACTGAAGATGGGGTGAGAAGTGAGATTGAAACAAACCCCGCCCCCATGACCCCATGGCTCACTCACTCTCTTCCAGGCACACAGTGGAAGAGATGATATCATGACAATGAGACAGCAAGGCCCACAGCCCCGTGAAGGGCAATGTGGCTGAGACAGCTGCGTCAAGGAGTCCTCAATGTGAAAAAAAAAAAAAAGGCAAGGGGACATTGCCACTCGTTATAGACCCCTGGGTAAATAAAAAACAGTGGAAGTTTGTTTTCTGAGCCACAGGCAAGCAGCTGATCAAGAAGAAAAGTGGATGCATGGCCTTGCCAGACAGAGCAAAGCTAGCCATGCTCACGTGCCTGGCCTCTGCCACAGCCCAACTTGGCCAGGGACAGGGATGGTATACAGGGTACAGTGGAGGCCAAAGGTACTAAGAACTGTGGCAACATGCAGGGGCACAGAAAAACTGGGACCTGTGACCCCAAGCACCCGTCAGATGCCCAGAGGTGCTTGGGGGAGGAAGCAGAGCCAGTCCGCAGGCACTAATCTTGGAGCAAGGACTCATGGGAGAAAGAAACAACCCCATTAAGGAGGCCACCCAGCCTCCCCTCCACCCTGCACTCCTTGTTCTCCCAGACGGGATAGCACTGATCTCCCAGCAACTGTAGCTGTAGCCACTAACTCACATGCTCCTTTGGCCATACTCCTGCAGGGGAAAACAGTGCCAGTTTCAACTCGTAGAGTCTGGACAGGGCTTGCAGTGGGGAAGTGAAATTAAAGTGACTGTGTGTGAGGTCCCTTGGGTCGATTCAATGTATTGTTGTGGCTTCCACATCTGAATGTATAGGGAATGGATATGTTACCTGCTTGCAGTTCTCCATCCCTCAAAAGTATCAGAGGGATTCTCCCTTTCAGAATCGGCAGCATATAGAAAGGTGCCAACGGGACATCACCCCACCACCACCTGGACACCTGCCTCACTGTCCCCTCCCAGATGGTCAGAAGAAGGGAAAAAGAAAGTCACTAAGAACATGGCTTTTTAAAAACAAAAAAGTAGCTATTAACCTCCTACTGAGCACTTGTTGAAGCTGGAGGTCTTGTGATATTACCATCTGGCACTAGGTCAACTCAGACTCAGTAACTAACAAGATGGGAAGGGTCCAACAAGCCTCCCTTCCGAAGTGAAAAGGATCTAGTCAAGAACACAGAAAGGTCCTAAATTGTCTTGACCCAGATCTTTCCATTTTTGTTTTGTTTTGTTTTTTTGAGACGGAGTCTCACTCGCTCTGTCGCCCTGGCTGCAGTGTAGTGGCGCGATCTCAGCTCACTGCAACTTCCACCTTCCCGTTCATGCGATTCTCCTGCCTCAGCCTCCTAAGTAGCTGGAATTACAGGCGTGTGCCATCAAGCCCAGCTAATTTTTGTATTTTTAGTAGAGACGGGGTTTCACCATGTTGGCCAGACTGGTCTCGAACTCCTGACCTCAAGCCATCTGCCCGCCTCAGCCTTCCTCAGTGCTGGGATTACAGGCATGAGCCACCACACCTAGCCTACCCAAATCCTTTCTGAGGGGTGTATTTCAGTGAGCAACTTTGAGGAGTGAAGTAAAGTCTCAATCTAAGTGAAAGCATTTTTCTTACTTACTGCTTGCTACAAAATCATGGGGTCCTCACTATTGCTTAGTTGAACACAAACCCACTATCTGTGTAGCATCTATCTGGACCCTGCACATTACCCCCCTGGGACTTGGGGACAAGGGAACTCACACAAGCAAAATGATGCTTACACTATCTACTGTGCAATGAGTAATACAGTCTTTTGTCTCTCACCCTGAAGTTTCATGTCTTCTGCCATTAACCACACAACTATAACAGTCTAATTCATTAACTTGTAGGAAAGACAAAACCTCAGAACAATCACAGTTCTTGATACTGGGTCCAGGAAGGGGTGGGAGGAAACAGATGACATTCAGCAAAATGAGTGATCACATTGATGCGTCATTCCCTTAGGATTATTTCTTTTTTTCTTTCTTTCTTTCTTTCTTTTCTTTTCTTTTTTCCTTTCTTTTTTTTTTTTTTGAAGCTGTATAACTTATTTGACAATCAGCACTCAGTTCTTATTTACACTGTAGATTTCTGAAAGTGGCAACAGGTGCATACGTAACCAATGTACAGAACTTGTTTGGCTCATTCTGAACCACACATGGCATGGGACATTCCTCATTCCTTTGGCCTGGAAGCTTTGCTGAGCTTAGTATGAATGTGCATAATGGGAGCTCCCCTCTCCTTCAGGACGAATTTCTGGCCCTCTTTGAGTGCCCCAAGGGGCCTGCTTCTGGAAGCCACTCTGTGAATGAGTTTGTGAATATTGATGGTTTAGTCTCTGGTCACCACCTCATTGATGGCAGGTGGCCCTTCTTGCTACCCTACTATTCAGAAACCATTTTCGCCAGGTCCAGATAGAAAGGAAGATTGCAGGGGACTGGGTGAGAGGGAAGCAGAGATTGCAAGTACAACTTCTGCGTCAGCTGGAGGCAGGAAAAGTAGGGGCGGGGGCGGGGGGTCTTTGCACTTTAAAAAAGGGACTAGTTAAAGAGAGATTATTTCTGCCACCCTTGAAAAATGAATGTCACATGATGGAATTGCCAACTGCACATCAGGTGGATAGATGGGAGACACACACCGCCCCATCCCTTGAACGAGTGAGAGGGCTGACGCGTCCCTCAAGCAACATGGAGGCGACCATCACAGAAGGCAGTGGAGAGCAGTAGAAAAGGCTTGGGCTGTGGGTTTGGACTGATCTTGTTTTAATTCCTGGTTCTGCCATTAACTCTGGGAACTAAATTATTTAGGGCCCAAGAACCTCATGTTTCTTCATCAATCCAATGGGAATGTTACCTCATGAGAATTACATGTATTCGTTGTCATGTGAACCACCCAGCCCTGAGCGGATGCCTTAGAATTGGGGTCCTCCCCATTCGCTCACCTCCTACTCCACCTAGAGAGGACATGCGCCTTACCTCACAGCCCCCAGCAGTGACAGCCTCTTTTCTCTCTGTCATTCACACCCGCCCACCTCCCACACAGACTCGTGGGGGAATTTGGTCCGCATTAGCACAGAAGGTCTTTTCTTCTCATGCCCACATGTTGGGGAACCACCCATTTGCTGGCTGTGTCTGGGAGAGGTTGGTGATCGTGACAAAGCCTGACGTGCAGGGACTTTCCCTGGTCTGATGGCGACAGCCCCTTGTCTTCAACCTTCCTCCTGCAACTTCAGTTCTGAGCCAAAAACAAGGCTGAGAAAAGCCTGACCTCCACTTTCTACCCTGCTGTAGGGCATTGGAGTCACTTTTCTGGGCCCCCACAATCGTTGCTAGATGGAAAAAATACGCACCCTTCAGTGCTCCTCCCAGCTCGATCTCCTTCCTTGCTTTCTCCCCTATCCTTCCTTCCCTTCCAACTCCCTTCCAGCCAGAGCAGAGAGGCTGGGCCTTCAGGGGAGGGGTCAGAAAGGCCTTCTGAGCTCCCTGAGTGCCTGTCCTTCTACCACAGCCCTCTTCTAGGCTGCTCTGAGTTACTGTTTATTTTTTACCAAGGTGTAAGTTCCTGGAGACTCTATTTTACTTACCTCTCCTCAATAATGCACAGTAAAGCACTTTGCAT